>NW_006922471.1:124105-124970 GCF_000298275.1 Orycteropus afer afer
TCTAACAGTGTTCCCTACCCTACCCTCCCACCCCTGGTAACCAACAAAGAAAATTTCCTTCCATATATAAACCTTTCCTTGACTTTTTACAATAAAGTACTAATAAAAGGTTTGTCCTTGTGATTGACTTATTTCACTCAGCATAATGCCCTCCATGTTCATCCACATTATGCAGTATTTTTCAGATTCTACCTTATTCTTTATGGTTGCATAGTATTCTGTTGTGTGTATGTACCATAGCTTGGTTATCCATTATTCAGTTGATGGACACTTAGATTGTTTCAATTTTTTGGTTATTGTAAATAGTGCTGTGATGAACGTGGGTGTGCATATGTTTGTTGTTGTCATGGCTCTCACTTCTTTAGGATATATACCTAGTAATGGAATGGCTTGATCAAATGGTATTTCTAATTCCAATTTTTTAAGGAATCACCATACTGCTTTCTACAATGGTTGTAACATTTTATAGTCCCACCAGTGGTGTATGAAAGTCCCAATCTCTCCACATTCTCACCAATATGTGTTATTTTCTGTCCTGTTGAACTTTGCTACTAGTGCTTGGGCAACATGGTATCTGATTGTTGTTTTGATTTGCATTTCTTTAATGGCTAATGATTGTGAGCATTTCTTCATATGTTTGTTGGACAACTGATTATCCTTCTTGGTGAAGTGTCTATTTATATTCTCCGTCCATTTTTTAAATTGGATTATTTGTCTTTTTCTTGTTGAGGTGTTAGAGTTTTCTGTAATTTCTAGAGATAAGTCCCATGTCAGATATGTCATTGCTGAATATTCTTTCCCAATCTGTAGGTTCTCTTTTGACTCTTTTGGAAAAGTCTTTGGAAGCACATAAAAATTTAATTTT
>NW_006922471.1:126080-180293 GCF_000298275.1 Orycteropus afer afer
TTGGGTTTTCTAGGTATAGGGTCATATCATCAGCAAATAAGGATAGTTTGAATTCTTCCTTACCAATTTGAATGCCTTTGATTTCCCTTTCTTGCCTCATTGCCCTGCCTAGGACTTCCAATCCAGTGTTCAATAGAAATGGTGAAAGCGGGCATCCTTGTCTGGTTCCTGTTTGCAAGGGGAATGCTTTCATTCTCTCCCCCTTGAGAATACTGTTGGCTGTTGGTTTTGCATACATGCCCTTTACCATGTTGAGGAATGTCCCTTCTATTCCTATTTTGCTGAGAGTTTTGATGAGGAATGGGTGTTGGATTTTATCAAATGCCTTTTCTGCATCGATTGCTATGATCATGTAGTACTTTTCTTTTATTTATGTGGTAAAGGATGTTGATTGTTTTTCTAATATTGAACCATCCTTGCATGCCTGATGTGAACTCCACTTGGTCATAAGGAATTATTTGGAGTCTTTTGGTTAGGATTTTATTGAAGACTTTTGCATCTATATTCATGAGGGATATTGATCTGTAGTTTTCCTTTTGAGTGATGTCTTTGCCTGGTTTTGTTGTCAAGGTTATGCTTGCTTCATAAAATGAGTTAGGGAGGTTCCATTCTTTTCTATGTTTTGGAATAGTTTGAGTAGGATTGGGGTCAGTTCTTCTCTGAATGTTTGGTAGAATTCTCCAGTGAAACCATCTGGGCCAGGACTATTTTTTTGTTGGTAATTTTTTTGTGACCTGTTTAATTTCTTTGTTATAGATCTGTTCAACTTTTCCACATTAGTCTGTGTTAATTTAGATAAGTGGTGCATTTCTAGAAATCTGTCCATTTCTTCCAGATTTTCAAATTTGTTGGAGTACAGTTCTTCATAGTATTCTGATATTATCATTTTTGTTTCAGTTGATTCTGTTGTGATATCACCCACTTCATTTCTTATTCATGTTATTTGTATTCTCTCTCTTTTCCTTTGTTAAATTTATCAGTCAATTTTATTAATCTTTTAACAAAACCAACTTTTAGTCTTGTTGATTTTTTTCTATTATCTTTCTATTTTCTGTTTCATTGATTTCTGCTTGAATCTTTGTTATTTTCTTTCTTCTGGGACTGTAGACTTTTCTTGCTCTGTTTTTCTAATTGTTAGAGATGTTGGTTTAAAGTATTGATTTTGGCTCTTTCTTCTTTTTCAATGTGTGCACTTATTGCTCTAAATTGGCCTCTGATCACTGCTTTTTCTGTGTCCCAAAGATTTTTGTATGTTGTGTTTTCATTCTTGTTTGATTCAAGGAATTTTTGAATTTCATTTTTTTATTTCTTCTATTTTCGAGGAGGGTGTTGTTCAGTTTCCATGTGTTTTCTCCTTTTCTATTTGTCTTTTATTGTTGAATTCTAATTTGATAGCATTGTGATCTGAGAAAATGCTTTGCAGTATTTCAATGCTTTTAAATTTATTAAGGCTTGCTTTATGACCTAACATATGGTTTATCCTGGAAAATGTTCCATGTGTGCTGGAAAAGAATGTATATTGTGCTGTTGTCAGGTGAAGTGCTCTGTAGACGCCTATAAGGTCAAGTTGGTGGATTGTATTGTTTAGCTCTTCTGCATTTTTGTTGAGTTTCTTTCCAGTTGTTCTATCTTTCATTGAAAATGGTGTATTAAAATCTTCCAATATGACTGTGGAGTCATCTATTTGCCTTTTCAACTCTTTTAAAGTCTAATTTATGAATTTTGGGGCTCTTTCTTTGGGTTCATAGATATTTATAATGGACATATCTTCTTGTTCAATTGATATTTTAATCATTATATAATGTCCTTCCTTGTCTCATATGGTAGTTTTTGTCTTAAAGCCAATTTGATCAGAAATTAATATTGCCACTCCTGCTCTTTTTTGGTTGCCATTTGTTTGATATATATCTTTTTCCAACCTTTGATTTTTTTGTCTGATTTTGTCTTTGTCTCTAAGATGTGTGTCTTTTAGACTACATATTAGTGGGTTATGTTTTCTTATCCGGTCTGCAACTCTCCGTCTCTTAAGTAGTGCATTTAATCCATTAACATTTGGTGTAATTATCAATGTATATCAATTGGTTGCTGTCATTTTGTTATGTGTTTTTTCATGGTGTTCCTGTATAATTTCATGGTGTTCCTGTTCTTTGTTCTGTATAATTTTCTGTGCTAAGCTCATTATTTTATGAATCGTGTTGTCACTTCCTTTGTTGCTATTCTTTTAGTATTTGCTAAATATTTGTACTTGTCCTCCTTTTTTATTGTGATGTGAAGGTTTATCATCTTTCTTTGAGGTTACCATGTGATTTATAACTTTCTCCCCAAGTTTAGAACAGTCCATTCTGTCTTGCAATTCTCTTGACTTCCTCACCATTTAGAAGTTCTGTAACTACACACTGTTTTCCCTCTTTTTGTTTTATAGTTGTCCTCATTTGCCAATTCATGTCTCTGTTTCCTTGTTTATGATCTTGTAAGCTTATTTTACTTTGGACACTGCCATAGCTGTGTTGGTTTCTGGGTTATGTCATCAGGTGTATTAATGATCAGTTGTTGTTTGATATCATTGGTTCTCTGTTCAAACGGCTCCCTAGTATCTCTTGTAAAGTTTGTCTGAATTTAACAAATTCCCTTAATTTCTGCTTATCGGGAAATCTCCTAATTTCTCCATCATATTTGAGGGACAATTTTGCTGGGTATATATTTTTCTCTTTCAGGGTTTTATATATAGCATCCTATTGCCTTCTCGCTTGCTTGCATGGTTTCTGCTGAGAAATCAGAGTTTATTCTTATTGGTTCTACTTTGTAAGTAACTTTTCATTTTTCCTGTGCTGCTTTCAGGATTATTTCTTTGTCTTTGGTTTTGATGAGTTTGATGATGATATGCCTTGGTGATTTTCTTTTGAGGTCTGTCTTGTTCAGGGTTCTTTGGACTTCCTGAATGGATATATTCTCATCTTTCATGATATCAGGGAAGTTCTCTTTCAACAAATCTTGGACAATTTTTTCAGTGGTTTTATTTTTCTCTTCCTGTTTTGGAATTCCATTTACATGTAGGCTATTCCTTTTGATAGTATCCCACATGATCCTTAGGCTTTCTTCATTTTGTTTTGATCTTTTAACTGATTGATCCCTTTCCAAAGAAGTATTCCAGTACTTGTCTTCAATCTCATTAATTCTTTCTTCCATTGATTCAATTCTACTCCTTTTACTTTTCAATGTGTTATCTATTTCTGACAATTTAGTATTAATCTTCTGGATTTCTATCTATAGATTTTGAATAATTTCTAATTTTAACTCTTTTTTCACTGCCCAATTCTAATTTAATTGTGCTTTGATTGGAAAATGTGATTGCTCTTTCATTTATTCTATTAATATGTACTTTACATTGATTGCATGCCAGGCATTGTGTCAGGAATGTGAGAGAAGACAGAAAATGCACATAATGCAGTAATTAACTTAAAGGTATATGAATATTTTTAGTTTTGAAACAAATATGTGTTGCTAATAAACAATGACAATATTTTAAAAGATACACTTCAGAACATCATCACAGATTAGTTAGTATACTTACTACAGAAAAAATTTTAAGGAGACTTGAAACAGTTTGTAATGCCAGTCTTAAAATTGTTTAAGTACATAACAATTCACCAATGAATTAACTAATGATGCATCAGTTATATTCCTTCAGTTTATAACTCAATCTATATAATTCATCACAACAGTGAGATGTACATATCATATAAACATATAATCTAATATATTACTAATTTGTTATGTAGTCCATATCAAGTATTATTACATGCTTCTCTCCTTTCTGTGTATACATTGTTATGCATTTTCATGCAGATAAAATACATACTTCTAATCAACATTTTTTTGCAATTCTTATGAATATCAGAAAATCCACCTCTTTTGTATTTATATCTAACATCATTTTATCTAACCTGTTAATCTCAAGACACCCATGAAATCCCAATTACTCACTTCCTAACTTTGATAGCGTTGACTTTGACTAACTTTGAAATTTAGAATTATTTTTAAGCCTTAAAAAAAAAAATAGGAAACAATGAAAGCAAAGAAAGGAAATTAAATGTGTGGTATTTACTAGGACCCAGAGGTCCCTAAGACAATGTTAGTTAAGGTATTATGTATTGTATTGACTCTGTTACCAGATGTTGTTTAGTATTTTCAATGGTCTCTTCTTTTTTAATGTAAATAATAACTTCTATTCAAGTTTCCACATGAATCATTTTGTACATATATAATATTATATACTCAATTATAATTTATTTTTCCATGAAAGCTGCTCATTAAAAATTTATTATTCAGTATAATTAATAAAGGAATCCTAGTGGCATGGTAGTTAAAACATTCAGCAGCTCACCAAAAAGTCAGTGGTTTGAACCCATCAGCTTCTCTGTAAGAAAAGATGTGGCAATCTGCTTCTATAAAAGATTTACAGCCTTGGAAACCCTATGGGGCAGTTCTACCCTCTCCTAGAGGACTACTATGAGTTGTAATCAACTTGTTGGCAGTAGCTTGGTTTGTTTTAGTATAATTAATACATTTTTTTTCTCTTTTTATAGGCTCCTTTCCCAGTCCCAATTCATAACCTCTTACCCTTGACTTTGCCATTTATACCTAAAATAGATATTCAGCAGAAGTTTGTGTGAGTTTCTTTTTGAATTTTTACCTGAAAATAAATGCACATTCCCAAGAAATTAATAACCAAAGACAGAAAGAATATCTTCATCTTAGCAACTCCATCATAATGTTTATTTTCACTCTGTGATGATTATTTGGTCATTTTGGACCTGGATACATTTTTCTTTTTGAAGGTAAACTGTCTCTTTATAAATTATTCTTTCAGTAGAATACATGTATATATGCTTAATTATTCTTGTTTCTCAGTCTTTGATCACAGTATCTGAAAGTAGTCTTATATTGCAAGTGAATTTTCTAAAATATGAAATTCCCCTCCAGACTCACTGCATTCCTCTTTTTCTGCTCTAGATTATATCTGAGAAATGCATTGATGTTTTCTTTTATCACTATAGGTTCCATTCTTTTCTTTAATTTTAATGTGTTCCAGGTGAGGTTGGAAAAATGGAAAATATTAGCCTGAAAGAAGAGGTGGATGTCTCAAAAAGTCAAAAGAATTATGGGCATGTTAAATAAGACACAGATGAATTGGAATGAAAAATACAGATTGTATTTTGTATTTTGTATACATATTATATACAAATATTGTATATAATATGTATTTTAGGTGTAGCAATTTTTAGAATGTTGGACAATCTACTTCCTTAGTAATACCACCTCAGAAACCCAAAGACAGGTCACTAAGATTTGGATCTGACTCGATGGCAGTGAATAATATTAATAGAAGATATCATGTATTGGAATATGTTTTGCAAACTAAAGTAGAACAGACTGCAAAATGCAAGTCAATTACCATCTAAATAAATGAATCTTTTTTTCTATTTTTATGCCTCTAGTTCAAAAAACTCAAGAGTATTACCTTTAGAGTTATGGGGCATAAATAACACCAGTGAACTATACTACTCATAATAAAAATATATCACATATGCAAGATAATTTTCTACATGTATGAGTTTATTTTAGTATAACTCTTATTTCCTCTTCTTGGTTATTGACAAACAAATACTAAGCCTCAATATATGAAGTAAACAAGCTGCAGTTTCTTAGGTAGTATTTGCTCTTAATTAAAAAATTCATTCCTTAATTCCTCCCAATTCAACAGTGCCAGACAAACTTAAAAGTCTGACATTAAGTTGTAGCTGATTCAAATTGGAATAAACAACACAATCCAATAAAACATAGTAACGTAGTTTGAAAAAAGATTACTTGTTTCATGATTGAAGCATAAATGGTATGAGTTAACAACTCTCTACGTCTAATCCGTGCAGAATGCTGATAGTATCATGGACTACTAAAAGGACTAACAAATTTGTTTTGGTTCGTAAAACCTAGGGAGGAAAAAAAGATTTGTAAGAAGATAATCTATATTTTTCAAGAAACATCATATGTTATCCTAAATTTTAGGACTTTTTTCCAAATGATGTGTATTATTTTTTCAACAAAATTTTATTAACTGCCTGGTGGATGCTAAGGATAACAAACAATATATGATCCATGTTCTCAAGGGACTAAGAGATTGCAAGTGGAGATCACAATGCAATTTTCTAAATGCTGAAAAATTATAAAATTCAGGGTCAGAGTAGGGGCATGATAGAGTGTAATATAATATGAAGTAGAGCTTTTTATTTTGGGAGAAATATATATATATATATGAACTAAAAATGATTTTATATAATCCATTTGTCATTCATTTTCATTTGGTTTTATGGGTTCTATCCCTAAGGCCTTTAAGGATAGACACATGACACAAAACAGTATATTAAAAATATCCCTTCTTTCTTGTCAATGTGAAACCACCTGATATATGGTATGATAATACTTGAAAAGCCAGATAAAGGATGATGGCTAATTGATTTGTTACTACTTTGTTTTCTTGTTCACTAATACAGAAAGTTCAGAATGAACATTATAAAGTTTGTTTATTTCAGTGTGTAAACTCTTCCTTTGCTTGTGTGTGGTGGAGGATGGGTGTGCACACTCAGCAACAAACCAACAATGTTTAAGATAACAGATATTTAAAGCTAAATTCTAATCATGTATATTGTTCATTGTTCTAGCTAGGTTCATTACATTTCAAAAACCATTTCTCAACCTGATTAGATTATAAATTTTATGCTCAGTTTTGCTGAATAATATTTTTTTAGTGTGTTAATTTTCTAAGAACCAATGGAAGCAAAGGAGATTGCAATGGAGATATTTTGGATAACATCTTTACTTCCTTGATTACATTTTTTTCCATAAATAACTTGAATATGAAAGCCATTAACTTCTATTTACAATATCATAATAAAGCCAATACAATTGCTGCTATGAGTTAAAGTATGACATTAATCTGTATCTAATTCTTTCAGACTAAGTGAATACAAGATAATATATATCTATACATTGTGTAAAATTCCCTCTGACAGTTAACTAAACCTACTCCTCATTTACTGACACAATTAGGTTCAAGAGACCAGGTGGTTATGTGGAAATTTCATTTTATTTATTGTTTGAAAATGAAGGATGACCAAATCAGATCACAAAATGAATGAATGATGCCTATATCATTATGTAACTGCCAAATTATATCATTACGTAAGGGCCAAATTGCATCATTATATAACAACTGATAATGAATAACAAAGACAATGAATAAGGAAGACCAAAGAAGAGTTGATGCTTTTGAATTGTGATGTTGGAGAAGAATGCTAAGAGTATCATGGACTGCTAAAAGGACTAACGGATTTTTCCTGGAAGAAGTGCAGCCAGAATGCTCTTTGGAAGCGAGAATGGACAGACTTCATCTCACCTACATTGATCATGTTGTCAGAAGGAACCATTCCCTGGAGAAGGATATCATGCTGATGAAGGGTCAACAAAAAAGGGGAAGGCCCTCAATGAGATGGATTGACACAGCTGCAACAATGGGGTCAGGTAAAACAAGGATCGTGATGCTGGCACGGGACCAAGCAGTGTTTTGTTCTGCTGTCCACAGGGTTGCTATGAGTCGGAGATGACGTGACAGCTCCAAACAATGATAACAACTAAATTACATCATTATATGATTAGCAAACCACTGAGAATCATAACCAAGCCAAATACACACATAGCCTTAAACATCTTGTACCTTGCTATTTGTTATTCACAGACATATATCATTATTGTGCAAAATTATCACATAATAGATATTTTTACTATTATTGTAAACATGAAATATCAGATAATAAGATAGTCAATAAGTGAGGAGTAGTTGCATTGCCTTTTATCTAATACATTATCCTAAATTGAAAAGGCCTCTATTTGCTTATGTGGCACAACTCAAAATGAGAAGAAACAGCTGCAAACATTCATTAATAATCAGAACATGGAATGTGCAAAGTATGACTCTAGGAAAATTAGAAGTTATCAAAAATGAAATGGAACATATTAAGATTGATATCTATGTTAATCTAGGTTCTATAGAGAAACAAAACAAGCAAAGCTTGTAGAGAGAGAGAAAGAGAAATTATCTTAGGAAAATGGCTCACCCATTCATAGAAGCTGGTAAGTCCCAAGTTCTTGGATCAAACGTTAAGCTGAAGGCTTTCTCTGATTCATGCAGCTGCAGGGTCTGAGGAGCTCAAGGTTGGCAGGCAGTATACTGGCTGTTGACTCCAATGAATGATGAATTCAAGGTCTCCAGGCTGAATAGTGGATTGTTCGCTCACAGACAGTTTTAGGCAGGATACGGATCCACAGAAGAGTGTCTCCTTTCCCAGCATGTCCATAAATGTACTGGAAGCAGGCCACACCCTTAGGGAAACTCCTTTTCAATGGATTGGCTGTGCAAAACATATACATCTGATCCTGTCATTGGAATAACCCACATCACAATTGCTTAAACCACACAGAACTGTGGTCCAGCCAAGTTGACACACAGCTCCAACTATCACTATATCCTAGGTATTAGTGAGCTGAAATGGATTGGTTTTGGCCATTTTGAATCAGACAACCATATGATTTACTATGCCAGGAATGACAAACTGAAGAGGAATGGAGTGACATTCATTGTCACAAAGAATGTTTCAAGATCTGTCCTGAAGTACAATGTTGTCAGTGATAGGATAATATCCATATGCCTATACTGAAGGCCAGTTCATACTACTATTATTCAAATTTACACACCAACTACCAAAGCCAAAGGGGAGGAAATTGAAGATTTTTAGTAACTTCTGCAGCCTGAAATTGGCAAAACATGCAATCAAGATGTGTTTATTATCACTGGTGATTGGAATACAAAAGTTGTAAACAAAGAAGAATCACTGGTAAGTGGAAAATATGGCCTTGGTAATAGAAATGATGCTGGAGATCACATGATAGAAGTTTGCAAGACCAATGATTTATTCATTGCAAATACATTTTTTCAACAAGACAAACAGTGGCTATATACATGAACTTCACCAGATAGATTACACAGGACTCAGATTGACTACATCTGTGCCAAGCAGTGATGGAAAAACTCAATATCTTCAGCCAAAATAAGGCTAGGAGCTGATTGTGGAACAGACCAACAACTGCTCATATGCAAGTTCAAGTTCAAGTTGAAGACAATGAAAACAAGTCCACAAGAGCCAAAATATGACTTTGAATATATCCCTCTTGAATACAAACCATCTAAAGAATAGATTTGATCATTGAACATCAATGACTGAAAACAGAAGGAATTGTGGGATGACATCAAGAGCATCATCCATGAAGAAAGCAAAAGATCATTAAAAAGACAGAAAAGGAAGAAAATACCAAAATGGATGTCAGAAGAGACTCTGAAACTTGTCTTTGAATGAAGAGTAGCTAAAACAAAGGGGAGAAATGACAAGATAAAAGAGCTGAACAGAAGATCTCAAAGAACAGCTTGAGAAGACAAAGTCAATTATTATAATGAAATGTACAAAGACGACAACAACAACAACAACAATATGATGGAAGATATTAAAACATGTTTATATTCTATTTGAATTGTGTCATGTTGTTTGTTGTTGTTAGGTGCCATCGACTCATCTCTGACTCATAGCGACCCTATGCACAGCAGAATGAAACGATGCCTGGTCCCACACCAGCTCCACAATTCTTGCTATAGTTGACCCCATTGCCACAGCCACTGTGTCTGTCCATCTCACTGAGGGCCTTCCTCTCTTTTGTGAGGAAAGTATGACATCCTTCTCCAGAGAATGGCCCCTTCTGACAATATGATCAAAGTAGGTGAGATGAAGTCTGGCCATTCTTGCGTCCTAGGAACATTCCAGCTACATTTCCTCCAGGACAGATTTGTTAGATCTTTTAGCAGTCCATAGTACTTTCAACATTTTTTGCCAGCACCACAACTCAAAAGCATTAACTCTTCTTCAGTCTGCCTTATTCATTGTTCAGCTCTCACATGCATATGGGGCAATTGAAAATACCATGGTTTGTGTCAGGAGCACTTGAGTTTTCAAGGAGACATTTTTGCTCTTCAGCATTTGAAAGAGGTCCTTTGCAGCTGAGTTGCCCTGTGTTCTACATTGTCTCATGTCCTGACTGCTGCTTCCATTTGCGTCAATTGTAGAACCAAGCAATGTGAAGTCTCTGACAACTTCAGTCTTTTCCCCATTTATCGTGATGCTGCTTATAGGTCCAATTGTGAGAATTTTTGTTTTCTTTATATTGAGACATAATCCATACTGAAGACTGTATTCTTCAGTTTTCATCAGTAAGTGCCTCAAGTCATCCTCACTTTCAGCAAGCAAAGTTTTGTTAACAGCATATTGCAGGTTGTTAATGATTCTTCTCCAATCATGATGCTGTGTTCTTCTTCATATGGTACAGCTTCTCAAATTATCAGCTCAGCATACAGATTGAACAAGTATGGTGAAAGGATACAACCCTAACACATTCCCTTCTTTATTTTAAACCATGGAGTGTCTCCTTGTTCTGTTCGAATGACAGCCTCCTTGTCTATGTCCATGTTCTTCATGAGTACAAACAAGTGTTCTGGAATTCTCATTTTTCTCAATGTTACCCATAATTTGTTACGATCCACACAATCAAATGCTTTTGCATAGTCAATAAAACACAAGTAAACATCTTTCTGATGTTATTTGCTTTGAGCCAACATCCATCTGACATCAGCAATGATATCTCTTGTTCCATGTCCTCTCCTGAAACCAACTTGCATTTCTGTAAGTTCTCTGTCAATATACTGGCACAAACATTTTTGAATTATCTTCAGCAATATTTTACTTGCATGTGTTATTAATGATATTTTTTGATTATTTTCACATTGTGTGAGATCACCTTTCTTTGGAATGGGTACAAATATGGATCTCTTCCAGTTGTGTCACTGTTGTTGTTATGTGTGTCATAGCAACAAAAATTAGATTGCAGAATAAATTGATGTTTTGTTCCCCTCTATTGAGAGAAGAGAGAGCTCTGGTAGTACAATGGTTAAGCAATTGAACTCTAACCAAAATGTTGGTAGTTTGAACCAACTAGCAGCTCTGAGAGAGAAAAGACCTGGTGATCTTTTCCTGTAAAAGTTACAGCCTAGAAATCTCTATAGGGTAATTTTACTCTCTCTAATAAGGTTACTATGATTCAAAGTCAACTAAATGGCACACAACAAAATAAATTGAGGGGAAAAGAAATGACATCCAGAGCACAATAGAAAGTTTGACTATAAATAAAGATTGACAATCTTTATTATAAATAAAGAATAAAAATTATTCTATTGAAAAAAGAAGAAATGAAGAGTAAACTATATGCAAGTGCTTGAACAATTTCTCTTAGAAAGATCAGCACGAGGACGCTCCCCATGAGGCTGAGGTCAAAGATGTCCCAAATGTCCAAACTACCATGCCACTCCATCATTTCAGACATTAACCCCTCCTCCTCCTCCCAGTAATTTCCCCAGTCATAGGGTTCTGAATTTTGCTGTAATGCCTCACAGAACTCACAGACACCCAAGGGTTCATCTCACGTAGTAGTGGTGGAGGCTGGCAGGCTGGCGAGTCCCAGGTCTGTGAGTAGGTCTGGTGGATCCTCCCAACTCTCAAGGTTAGATGAACCAAATCTAGGGGTGAGATGAGGATGATCCAAGGATGAGGATGATCCAAGATGAGGATGATCCAAGGATCAAAGCCGGAGCAAGAGGCAAGCGAATCTTCCCAGGAGATTCGTAGGTAAAACCCTCAGGGAAGCTAAGGGTGGTGATTTTAATTATACCCTCCAGCAAGGCAGGACTCAAGATACATTCCACTTGTGTGGCCCCAACAGAATTAACCTAAATCCCATCACAGAGTTGATTGCCAGTCATTATAGGGAATGACTACTACCAGCTGCCCAGCCAAGTTGATACCTGACCTTAACTACCACAGCACCCCAAACAGGCATGGGTAATGGGATTTACGAAAACCACAGAATGGAGGACAATGGCTAGAAGGGCCACATCAAGCAATTCACTGCAGCAAGTAAGTGAGAATAATTAATAGTCAAAAGTAGGTAATTCTTATCTAGTTGCTTTTATTTTCTCAAACATAGTGTCCAGTCATTAGCATTTAGGAGAACTAGTAGTC
Source organism: Orycteropus afer afer (assembly GCF_000298275.1). NCBI lineage: Eukaryota > Metazoa > Chordata > Mammalia > Tubulidentata > Orycteropodidae > Orycteropus > Orycteropus afer. The sequence goes on from NW_006922471.1 coordinate 138,311, forward strand.
ATGGAATGTTATAGATTGGAAAATATGCCATTAAGAGTGGGAAACATATTTACCAGAAAAGTTTTTCATTAGGATTTTCAAGTGATGCTGAGCATCCATTTAAGATGTTGGATCAAATATGCCATGTAAACCTGTCAGCACAATTGAATAATTCTATCCAGGAAACTAGCTGTTCTACTCCAGGCAATTACTGACTGTAACTAGAATTTTTAACAGGAAAGCAGGATAGACAAGAATATGGAAAGAACATGACCATTTTAACAATAGATGGTGTGATTATAGAGATGATCCTGAAATTAAAAATGAGACTGAATATGCAGAGGGAAAGATTAAGATGCTGTGGTTCCAGACTGGAGGTTGTGTTGAGGTTGAAAACAAGTTTGAATTGACCTACTAGAGGAGACATTAGTACCATGATTATTTATTATGTTTGTTTTCTTCTGCTATACTACATACTACATTTTGACCATATCTGTTCCAGTGACTTGTATGTATTTGAAGCATAGTAATTATTCACTATATAGTTCCAATGTATTATTAATGTTGAAAGGGTAGATAAAATTATACCTGATACAAATGTTTAGTTAAAATTTTTAATTCTTCTACTTCTGTTTTTTGTTTATCTTTTAGATATTTAAGGGAATCTTTGTTTTATGAAGAATCCTGAGTATTGCGTAATCAAGTGAAGGTGTGAATGACAGAAGGTAATGCAGAAAAAAATATGTATTAATATTAAGCGACTTCTGTAGACCTATGCTTCAGTTCTGTTTGAAGTATGCTATACAAGGTGAAAAGTTCCAATTAAAGAACTTCATGGGTTCTAGTCTCAACTTTGAAAATAGAAAATTGTGCAATCATGAACAAATATGTTAGAAATATTTTTCCATAACTTCTAATGTTTACAACTATAAATATTTTGTTCATACAAAAGCATTGGTGTGATATACAAGTTGAGATAGATGATAGATAGATAGATAGATATGGATATAAATATAGATATAAATACATAGATATATCCTAAATTATTTGCAGGACCTGGAATAAAACAGAACATTGTTATATTGGAAATATAAAGGACATTGTAATATTTGATGATTGTTATTCTAATTGTCTCTCCTTAGGGACAGGTTTGATGCTGTTCTTCTAAGAATATCTCTGGTATATATGGATTGATTCATTCTAATTCACTAATTGTTGTCATACATTAAAACATATTATAGTCTCATAGCAGCTTTTCTATATTGGTTGAAAGATGTATTCTGTACTTGGAATAATATACAAAAAACCATGTATTTTCTTACTAAACAGATAAAAATAATGAAAAGGAATTGAGATGGTACAATGGAGCTCTGGTGGTAGTCAGATATACCTCCACTGTCCAACTTTTTATCCATTTCTGACAATAGCCAATACCCCCACAGCACTCTCTTCTCTGTATAGTTTGATAATTTGTTGCAACAAACACACAGAACTCACAGACTAAAACCCAAAAGCAGAGAGACCTGCACAGCTATGAGGAGACATGTATGGCCAAGAGGAGACCGACCCATCTTGGCTTATAGGGTGAGAGGAAACCTGTTCTGGAAGAAGGTTTATCCTGAGGTGGCTGAGAGGGGGCCTATCCTGGGGAGATTGGGATGGGGAATGGACAGCTGAGTGAAGGCATCCATTGCTGACAAGGCATGCATGGTCAGGAGGGAGCCTGCACTACCAAAGAGTGCTTGAATGATCAAGAGAAAGTCCTGTTTGCTTGCAAAACTGAGAGGAGCCGAGAAATCTGTCCTACACTACAGATGGGAGAGATGTGCTCTCAACCTCAGGAGACCCTTCAAAACCTCACCCATGTGCTTCTTGATCCTGATCCTGACTTGTTCCTTTAACTTCCAAGTTAATTCTGATTCTGAGTTATGGTCTATTACTTCCCTAATAAACCACTTCAAGAAAGGGAAGGGGCACTTATTGGAACATATATATACCATCTGTATTCAGACGTGATGTACGATTTGTGTTCCATAAAAGTCATGATGGCTCACGATACCCGTAAGACACTTGCCTTCTTTTAGAGTAGGCATGTTTGTTATCTGACCCTAAGACATTTGGTGGTTTCTGCAGCCATGACTGAGTGTCTTCAAATGCTCAGCTCCATTTTACTGTTTGTAAAATGAAGAACATCAATTTCTAGTGTTCAAATAATATTCTTTTTTTTCCCCTCACTTTAAGATTTAATAAACTTATCCTAGTTAAGAAAAAGTAACAAAATTCAAACTGAAATGCCTTTGAACATACTTTCTGTAACCCTCATGTCTCTTTGTCACTTACCAATGCTACTACCTACTGGTAGATAGCTACAAGCAACTTTGGATGTTGAGTACATCTAAACTATCGTATATGTTCTAGTGCACATGAGTTACCTGGGGTATTTGTTAAGATATGCCTATTCTTGTGTCCCATCCATGAGTATGGATTATAATTACAGAGTGTAGTCCAGGAATCTGCTCTGTAATAAGTTCCATGGAAATTCCAATTCAAGTTATTGGGAGACCTCATTAAGCTAGTTTCTAAGAGCATTCTATTTTGTGCTTTTAATTGTTATCTGCCCATTTAGAAACTTCATGAGTCATATAGGGAAGAAAAAAAAAAAAATATCTTCAGCATGAATCATCTTGTGCCTTCATTTAAAGATTTTAAATTTAAATCTTATTTCTTTCCTATTGTGATCCCAGTTAGCTCCAGTCACATCCCTCCATCTATTTTCTGCTAACATCTGCGTGAAAAGCTTCTTCCCACATTAACAGCCTGTGTGCCAGTCAGTCACAGAACCACCAAGTTTGGAATGCTATTCTTATATAATTGCTGCCTGTGGAAGATGGGACTGCTGTGCACGATGCTGGTTCATTACTGATGAGTTAAAATTGAGCTTTGAAGATTAAAACAAGAAAGTCTTCATTTCCTTCAGTTCAGCCATATCCTCCGCTGTTCTCCTTTTATAAGTAGGTGATTCCTATCTGAGAGTCAGGTGAGCACACTCATCTAGGGCACACTGACAAGCAGCGGGCTCTCTCACATTTCCCCTGCAACTCAGCTCCCTGGGACTGCCAGCTGCAGTGTACTGCAGCCCCCTTGCCTAGAAAACTGATTTCTACTGAGTAGGAAATTGATGAAGATTGTGTGATTCTAGTCAATTTCACTCACAATGGGTAAGAAGCATCTGTGCACAAGCTGGTGTGACACTTCCACTGCAGCTCCTGCCCTTTACCTGAGCCTAGTGATGAGGCAGAAAAGAAAATGGAGTGAATGAGATGTAGGGAGGCAAATGGCAAGTCTATTTTTTTTTTTTTTGCCATTTTACAGTAATAACTGATGACAATCCCATAGATTAATTCATAAACTGATTCTTCTGTGGTCATAGCTTTACCAAAGATAATGCAACCCTCAAGTGGTTCCTAAAATTCCATATAATGCAGAATTCATTTTCAGTACATTATAAAATAAGACTATTTGTTTATTGTTTTAAATCTGTTTGGTTTTGAATGATTGGCTACCAACAAATCATGAGCCTCTGAAAGATTATAGATAAAGACTTATTTAAATGCAATCACTTTTAGATACTAACAGTTAAATGTCTCACTTGAAAATGTCATATCAGACTTAGAACAGAACCCATATTAAAATTACAAAGTATGTACAACTTCTTCAGTTCTCTGTCAGCCTTTCACACTATCTCCAACCTACACACTTCTTTATACAGAGTCATCCAATTATACAAAATCTTAGTGTAAAAGAGGCTCTCTATTCTACTCAAAGGTATTACCTTTCTTCTGCATCTACATGCTCATTCATAATAACTATTTTTTTCCAGGAGACTTCAAATAGGACAAAATCTTTCATGTGAAGACTTTTCTTTGTGACAGTGCACCCACATTTGTTATCTAGTGTTTCCTCTCAGATACATTTCTCTCTCTCTCTTTTTCTCTCTTGAGTTATATAACTAAATTTCTTTAGATTCCAGAATGATGCCTTCATTATTTTCTATTTATATATTAACCCACTTACATCTGTATATTTTCCCCTAACTCCACTAAAATTGTTCTGGAAAGGCCATTAGTAAATTCTCTGTTTCTAAGCACAATAGGCATTTTGTACTTCATCATTGTATGTTCCTTTTAAAGTAATTTGCCCAGTTAGATTCTGTGACACTCTTTACCCTGTTTCTCCTTGCATTTAGACGTTACTATCACCTCTTTGGGAGCTCTGGTAGTGTAATGCCTAAGGCACTGAACTGCTAACCAGAGGACTGGTGGTTCAAACCCACCAGCAACTCCTTGGAAGGAAGATGGGGCAAGCTACTTCCATAGTAATACTGCCTTAGAAACCCAAGGAGGGGTCACTATGAGTTGGGTCTGACTCGACGGCACATAACAACAACAACAACAACAACGTCACCTCTTTTAAACACTGATATTTCTTGGAATCCTTACCTTGGCCTTTTTCAGTCTTTTTACCTGTAAACACTATGCTGTCCATTTTACATATGCTGTAGGTAACCACCTTCATTCACAGAATACCAAGTGGACCTAGTCCTTTATTTGCTGTTTTCACTCCCATCTCAAACATGCACCACCCCAACTTTTTGTTACTCTCTCAAGAAACTTCAACACTATCTGTTCAGTGGCCCCACATAGAAATCTAACCATCAACTTTGATTTCTTCATCTTCCTTAACTTCTGTATCTAAAAATAAATTCATGCCATTGTGGCCTCAATATTTTCTCAAATCTTTTTGCCCACTCTCTATTCTCCTTTCCATCATGGTGCTTACAACCTTCACGGTTTGTAACATCAACTGCTACAAATGCTTTTCTTCACTTACAGAATTGAATTGAAATTCCTTAACATGATTCCTAAAGCTTTCATGATCATTTCCTGGCTACTCTCATATCTCACCTTTCCTTTATTCTCTACTATGAATATAACTCTTTTCACTCTTAAGAAACATTATGCTTTCTGTTGCTTCTGATATATAATATATGATATATGAAAATATATTTGTTTTCTAGTTGGTAAGCTATTCTTTCCACATGGAAGACTATTATTACCCTCTTTTTTAACTTAGCTAATTTCCAATCTTACTCAAATATTGACTAAGAATACTTACTGATCCTTAAGTCTGGAAAGACACAGGACTGAGCAGTGTTTCATTCTGTTGTACCTAGGGCCACTATGAGTTGGAACTGACTTGATGGCACTTAACAACAACAACAAGCCTCAAACGAAGGAGCCTTAGTGGCAGAGTGATTAAGAATTCAGCTGCTAACCAGAAGTTAGTGGTTCGACCACACCAGACTCTCAGCAGGAGAAAGAGATGACAATCTGTTTCTGGAAATATTACATCCTTGGAAACTTTCTGAGCCAGTTCTACTCTATTCTGTACAGTCAGTAAGGGTTGGAATTGACTTGACCCCAATAGAGTTTATTTCTGGAATGAGTTCTGTTTCATGACTAAATAAAATAAAACCAATAACATTATGTTTTTCTCTCCAAGGAACTCAAAATGCTTTACAAAAATAATCTTATTTATCACAAAATATGTCTGTAGGAGAGAAGCAAATGCCATTAGCATTTGGAAAAAAAAAAATATATATATATATAGCTGTGAAATCTGCCTTCCTTTCTGTAATACCCCAATGGATGATAAGGATCTAGGGCTTTGTAAGATTTTTCTGGATCAGAAGAGTGACATGTCACTTTTTCAGAAAAAATATTGAAGAATCTACAGTAATTTTAAAGTTCTAGGTCAAGCAGACTAAGTGCTCATAGGTGTTAGTCTTCTGTGATCAGGCTCGGTACTACGGTTCTGAAAGATAAACAAAAAGTACATGAGTCTTTCAATGATGACTGTTTAGTAACTACTTAATGAGTTTATTTATTTACTTATTTAGCTATTATCTATAACCACATTCTGATCTCATAAATGAAAAAAAAAAAGACATAAAACTCTACAGAAGTTTCAGATTCAACTTGTAAAGAGCTTGGCAGTTATCACTCTTGTCCTTACAACAACAAAAAAATATGAACAAGTAGAAAATTAATGATTATTTTTGGACACATCAGTGGGCAAACTCAAAACTCACTGCTGTAGAGTTGGTTCTGACTCATAGCAACTCCTCCTTGGGTTTCTGAGGTGGTATCTCTATGGGAGTAGAATGTCCAGTCTTCCTTCTGAGGAGTGGTGGTGGGGTTTGAACCCCCACCTTCTGGTCAGCAGTCAAATGACTTAGGCACTACACCACCAAAGTCCTAGAGGGCAAACTACCCAACCAAAATTTGGAGAGATTATCTCATTCCAGACATAGTCAAGATTTGCTTATCTAGACCAGAAACTATAGGAACAATAAACTGGTAGGTTCTTTTTAATGATAATTTTGGCAGATTGCTGGAAGCTAAGTGTGAATTAGGATGAGAATGAATAACTGCAAGGGGTGCAGTTTCAAAGTAGTCACACACTTTTGTGGGTTTGATGTCCAGGAGTCTCAAGGTAAAGATAAGAGAAAGATATTCTATAAGGAGCAGGGAAAGGAAAGACCAACCAATGTGAATAATGTCCAGCAGTGTCTCCAAAATAAAGTCTTATCCTGGGGTGGGGGTGGAGGACTTTGCTATAATATTATTCCAACTCAGGGAATGGCATTACTTTCACTCTAATTCCTTTTAGCTTCTCGTAGTGACTAAGGCACTTGACCCCTAATCAGAAGGCTGGTGGCTCAAACCCACCAGCCGCTCCTCGAAGGAAGGTTGGGCAATCTACTTCCGTAGTGATAGTGCCTCGGAAACCCAGGGAGAGTTTGCTATGAGTTGGGTTCGACTCAATGGCACATAATCACAACAACAACAACAAGGTGCAAAATCATCAATAGGAGTGTGTCCTTCAACAAAACTGAATGTAGGTATATTTAAAAAACAGAAAACAAAAAACAAATATATAATATTGAAAGAAGTTGTTGTTATGTGCCGTAGAGTCAAACCCGACTCATAGTGACCCCTCCTTGGGTTTCTGAGGCAGTATCACTACGGAAGTAGGATTGCCCAACCTTCCTTCCGAGGAGTGGCTGGTGGGTTTGAACCGCCAGCCGTCTGGTTAGCAGGCAAGTATCTTAGCCACTATGCTACCAGAGCTAGGAGAGAAAATACCTTACATAAGGAGGAACAAGGATAAGAAAGAAAAGTAGCAGAATTCTCATCAGAAACCATGCAAGCTATAAATAAACTGAACAAAATATTTAAAGTGTTGGAAGTAAGAACCAATCAACCTAAAAATTCTATACTTCTAAATGATCATTTAGAAATAAAGGAAAAAATAAGACTTTTCAGACAGAAAACTGATGGTGTTCCTCTCCATTAGGTTTTATAGGCCTTACTGCAAGAAATGTTAAAAGTTCTTCAGGTAGAAGAAAATCATTAGGGAAGATCATTAGATCATTGGGGAAGAAATGAATCAAGTTAATATAAAATATTTTATTTTTTATTCCTAATTAATATTAAAAATAAGTATGTTTAAGGTGGAGTCCCAGGGTGTTGCAAAGAGTTAAGGTATTCAGTTGCTATCCAAAAGGTTGGAGCTTTGAATCCTCCCAGAGATGCTGCAGAAGAAAGGGCTGAAAATCTATTTTCAGAAAATCCGTCATTGAAAACCTTATAGAGTCCTGTTCTACTCTGACACACCTAGGGTCACCATGAGTCACAGTGGCAACTTTTTGGGGGCATGTTTAAGGTAATAGTGCTAATAAACACTGGATTGTTATGTAATAGGGATGACTGAAATGAATGATAGCAATGTCATAAGAAATTTGATGGCAACATTGTGAATGTTTTGTTATCAGGAACCTATACTCCACATACTCATATATAGTTAATTACAACTCATAGCAACACTATTTGTTGTTTGTTGTTATGTGCTGTCAAGTCAGACTCGAAGCATAGTGACCCCTCCTTGGGTTTCCGAGGTGGTAGCACTATGGAAGTAGATTGCCCAGCCTTCCTTCTGAGGAGTGGCTGGTGGCTTTGAACCGCCAGGCTTCTGGTTAGCAGTCAAATGCCTTAGGCACTATGCTACCAGTGAGAAATCTACTTAATGGCAGTGGTTTTAGTTTTTTGGTGATATTATCATCTATACTTGCTTTTGTGCTTAAATATTTCGTAAAACACAAATAGATAACTGAAGACCATCAACACACACTTCTTACCCCAAGCACCAAAATCCATGGAGGAAAATAACTTATATATTACCAAAAATTAGAATGGTATTCTATCATCACAAAAGGAGAAAAAAGTTTTTCTAATGTGTTATACTTAAGTTTCTTTATGACAGTATGCTGTTGTTGTTGTTGTTATGTGCCGTCGAGTTGGCCCCGACTCATAGCGACCCCTCCTTGGGTTTCCGAGGCAGTATCACTACGGAAGTAGGATTGCCCAACCTTCCTTCCGAGGAGTGTCTGGTGGGTTTGATATATATTAGAAAAATATTTTATTCCAGAAAATCCAAGTTTTATTTTAATGAACTAAATAAAATCCACAGTATTCTAAATTTTCCAGTGTAGTTTGCTTCACAGTTTCTCAGTAAAAGTTTTGTAAGCAAGGAATGGAAATATTGCAATTTCTCAATAAAATTTTTGTAAGCAAGGAATGGAAACATCACATCTAGAGTTAGAATTTCTATATTAGAATTATTTCCTTCTTCGACATAAAATAAAAGGGTAAAATGGAAAGAAAATGCCATAAAAGTTGCTGATAATGTGCCCATGCATATAACACATGAGAGGGTTGTGTGGTTTGCAAAAACCCTGTAACATACACATTATTAGTATAAATTTATAACATTTTCCCTTCTTAGAAATTAATTTTGCATAAATCCTTCGATAAGATATTACTAACTTAAATAAGCAATAAATATTTTTTGACATATTATTTTTAGTTTTGTTGTTTGTATATAACCTAACAATGCCAACTGTTGGGGCAGCAATTTATATTGCAAATGAACCCACAGTTATACTTATATGTTAAATATTTCTCAAATTCTCCTAAAAAAATAACACTGTGTTAAATTGTTAGAAATTCTGTGACTCATATTCAAAGCCCAGTGGTAATTTCTGTTTTATAATTTAGAGCTCTGCAGCAAAATACTTTAAGGATCATTCACTGAGAACTGGCACCTGTTACAAGGAAAACTGAGCATCCTGAATAATAAAAATTCAACCATCTGGCACAGTGCCTGAAGTTTTATCATTACAGATTCATTATTTTTCATTAAAATGTGTACCAGTCTTTTAATATTTTTCAATAAAACATTTTACCAGTGAATATCTCACTTACTAATTATTCATTCATTGAATATTTAATTTTATAATTAAAAAAAAAAAAACCCAAAACGCTGCCATTGAGTAGATTCCGACTCATAGTAACCCTATAGGGCAGAGTAGAACTTCCCCTTATGGTTTTCAAGCTAATAAATCTTGACAGAAGCATACTGCTTCATCTTTCTCCCATGGAGCAGCTGGTGGGTACAAACTGCTGACCTTTTTAGTTAGCAGTGGAATGCTTAACCATTGTGCCACCAGAGATCCTTAATATTCTCATACTATGTACCAAACCTATTAATAATCATTTTTATGAATTGATCTTTAAAAGTACTTTGTCAATAGTATGAAGTATCTTTTATTGAGGGCTTATAGGTACATCTTTAAATGAAATAAGAATCAGGAACTTAGTATAGTTGTCATTATCTACTAGCCCTTTTTGTAAACAGAGTAAAGAGCAGTGAAATACTGCTCCCTTTAATGATATCTTTGGGGACAGGCCCTCTATTTTCCTGAGTATTGGTCCACTCAAGCACAATTTGAAAATTGCCGTCTCTGATGAACTATGTGTTTGACCACAAGAAATTTCTGTTAATGAGCCTTGATGAGGACATCAATTACAGTTGCTTCACCAAAGAATATATCTCAGTGAAATCCATTGGTTCTTGTTTGTATCACAATTCTTATTGGTAAGAATGTTTAACTTTTGACTTGTGGGTAGAAGTGGTATTTGTTAACCCTTAAATGTTACCTTGTAGTGTACCACATCATTATTTCCCTCTGCTACAAACCATTTGTTGAAACATCTCAGTGGGTATTCCTTCAATTCCTGGAGCCTTGTTCTTCACCAATTCCTTCAGTGCAGCTTCAACTTTTTCCTTTATTATCATTGGTTCTTGATCATATGCCATCTCCTGAAATCGTTGAAAATCAACCAATTATTTTTTGTATGATGACTCTGTGTATTTCTTCCATCTTCTTTTGATGCTTTGTGCATCATTCAATATTTTTCCCATAGAATCATTCGATATTGCTTGAACTTTTTCTTCAGTTTTCTTCAGCTTGAGAAATGCCTAATATTCTTCCCTTTTGGTTTTCTAATTATTGTTGTTGTTGTTATGTGCCGTCAAGTCAAACCTGACTCATAGCGACCCCTCCTTGGGTTTATAGGTCTTTGCAAATTTCATTGCAATAATTTACTTGATCTTCTCGAGATGACTCTTCTCTTCATCTCTTTTATATTTTCATTTCTTCCATTCACTTTAGGTACTCCCCATTCAAGAGCAAGTTTCAGAATCTCCTCAGACATCCATTTTGGTCTTTTCTTCTTTTCCTGTGTTTTTAATGACAATTTTCTTTCTCCGTGTTCTTGATATAATGTTCCTAACATCATCCCACAGCTCCCATGGTTTGCAGTCATTGGTATTTCAATGTGTCAAATCTGTTCTTTAGATGGTCTCTAAATTCAGGTGGGATATAATCAAGGTTCATATTTTGGCTCTTGTGGACTTGTTTTAATTGTCTCAATCTTCATCCTTAACTTGAATTTAAATATGAGCTACTGATGGTCTGTTTCACAGTCTGTTCTTGGCCTTGGCTTGGTTGAAGATACTGAGTTTCTCCATTTCCTCTTTCCACAGATATAGTCAATCTTATCCCTTGTATTCCATCTGGTAAGGTTCACGTGTATAGCCACCACTTAGGTTGTTGAAAAAAGGAATTTGCAATGAAAAGTTATTGGTCTTGCAAAATTCTATCATGCAATCATCAGTGTTATTTCTATCACCAAGATCATATTTTGCAACAATTGATGATTCTTCTGTTTCCAACTTTCACAATCCAATCACAAGTAATATTGAATGCATCTTGATTGCATGTTTGGTCATTTTCAGACTGCAGAAGTTGATAAAAAATCTTTAATTTCTTCATCTTTGGCTTTTGTGGTTGGTACATAAATTTGAATAATAGTAGAATTAACTGGTCTTCCCTGTAGGCATGTGGATATTATCTTATCACTGACAGCATTGTACTTTTGCATAGATTTTGAAACATTCTTTTTGACAATGGATGCAATGCCATTCTTCTCAAATTTGTTATTCCTGGTAGACAGTAGACCATATGATTTTCTGATTCAAAATGTCCAAAATCAATCCATTTCAGCTCACTAATGCTTAGGGTATCAATCTTTATGCATCCCATTTCATTTTTCACAACTTCCAGTTTTTCCAGATTCACTTCGTACATTCCATGTTCTTGGTATTAATGGGTTATTTGCTGCTTTTCTTCCCATTTTGAGTTGTGCTTCATCAGAAAATGGAGGTTCTAATAGCTTTACTCCATCTGCATCATTAAGATAGACTCTAATTTGAGGAATACAGCTCTTCTCCAGTCATATTTTGAGTGTCTTCCAATCTGAGGGGCTCATCTTCTAGCACTCTATCAGACAATGTTTCAGGGATAATTATAAAGTTTTCCAGTAATATATCAGGCAGTCTTTCACTGTTATCCATAAGGTTGTCACTGGCCAAGTTTTTCAGATGTAGATGGCCCCATCCTTCTTCCCAGTCCATCTAGTCTGGAAACTCCACTGAAACCTATCCACCATGGGTGACCCTGTAGGTACTTAAATAGCTTTGGCATAGTCTCCAGCTTCATAGCAACAAGCATGCCACCTTAGTACGATGAAGTGAGAGACGCTTAATGTAGACCATTGGAGGATAAAAATCTGGCTAGATATTTTGAATAATATGAGGACTCATTTGAAGGTTTTGAACACAAGAGGACAATAATTTGATTTAATATTTAAAATTCTTATTCTATTGCAGGTTAAAAGACTGTATATGACTAAGGTATTTATTGAGAGGCCAGACTAAAGAAGAAATAATGTGGTTATATACAAAGGTCATGGTCATAGATATGGTAAGAGGACATTAGATTCTGCACTGAGTTTCAAAGATTTCTAATGGATAAGATGGAAGTTTGAAGAAAGAATGGGGTCATAGATAATGCTAAGATTCTTAGATAATGCTAAGAAACACAGAAGATTTAATTTCTTATTTATTGACATGTGGAAGAATATAAGGAAGGAACATGATTAGCAAATGTTAGGAGTTTCTTCAAGCAGAATGAAAGTCATACTGTTTTGAAACTTGGATCTACAGAAAGAATAAAATAATACTGGAGGAAGCATAAATGAAAGCAAAATAAAATCTTTTATTTTCCTTATTCTTTGTTGTTGTTAGATGCCATTGAGTTAGCTCATAACCCCATGTACAACTGAATGAAACACTGCCCAGTCCTGCATCATCCTCAAAACCCTTGCCATGCTTGAGCCCATCACTGCAGCCCCTGTGTCAAACCATCTCATAGAGGTTCATCCCTTTTTTAATGGCCTTCTACTTTACCATGCATGATATCTTTTGCCGGGGAATGGTCCCTTCTGACAACATGTCCAAAGTAAGTGAGATGAAGTCTGGCCATCCTCACTTCCAGGGAGCGTTCCAGCTGCACCCCCCTCCCCCCAGGACAGATTTGTTCCTTCTTCTGGCAGCCCATGGTATTTTCAGTATTCCTGCCAACACCACAATCCAAAGGCATCAGCTCTCCTTTGGTCTTCCTTATTCATTGCCCAGCTTTCACATGCATATGATTGAAAAGAACATGGCTTGGGTTAGGCCCACTTTAGTCTTCAAAGTGAGCTCTTTGCTCCTTAACACTTTAAAGAGGTCTTTTGCAGCAGATTTGCCCAGTGCAATTTAATATCTGATTTCTTGACTGCTGCTTTTGTGGATGTTGATGGTGGATCCAAGTAAAATGAAATGCCTGACAACTTCGATCTTTTCTCCATTTATCGTGATGCTGCTTATTGGTGCAGTTGTGAGGATTTTTGTGTTCTTTTCGTTCAGGTGTGATCCATATCAAAGACTAGTCTCTGATCTGCATCAATGAGTGCTTCTTATTCTTATATTATGTAAAAGGTAATGGTTTGTTAAAATTAATAGTAGTAGCAATATTTTGGGGATTATAGCATATGAATAAAAGATTGAATGACAGGAGTATTGTAACAGATGGCAAAATGGAATTAGGAATACACTATTATAAGATACCTGCACTACTAGTGAATCTGTATAGTGTTATTTGAAGGTGAACTTAGATTAGTTCTAAATATGTATATTGCAAAGTCCTGGACAACCATTAAGGAGCTATAGTGGTATAGTAGTTCAGGCATTTGGATGCTATCTAGAACTTGATGGTTTGAATACATCAGCTGCTTCATTGAAAAAATGAGGCAGTCTGTTTCCACAAAGATTTAAAGCCTTGGAAACCCAACTGGGGCTGCTATGACTTGGAATTGACTCTATGGCAGTGAGTTTGGTTTTTAGCTTTTGGACAGCCAGTAAAAATCTTAAAACATGAAGTATAATTGATGTATTAAGAGAGGAGACAAGATACAATTGTAAAATGCTAAATTAAAACCAGCTAAGGCATAGAAAATGTGTAAAAAAAAAAAAAAAAGAACTAGCACAACAAAAGAAAACAGATACATGAAGATATTAATCTAATGATATCAAAAATCACTTAAAATTTGAATGGCCTAAATGTTTATTAGAAGTCAGAAACTTTTAGAGTAAATTAAAAGTAAGATTCCAATCTATGTTTTCTACAAGCTACCCTCTTTAAATATAAATAGTTAGATCAAGCTACCATCTTTAAATATAAATAGTCAGGTTAAAAGCAAAGAAATGGATAAAGATATACCATGTTCACATAATCAAAAGAAATATAGCTACATTAATTCTAGAAACAAGCAAGCAGAATTCAGAACAAAATATAAAAACATTAGTGTTTAATAGAGGCATTACATAATGTCTCCTCCTAGCAGATGTAGCGATCCTTAATGTATATATTTCAAAAACAGAGTATCAAAATATGTGAAGCAAAAACTGAAAGAGACAAATCCACTCTTACAGTTGACAACTACAAAATCCCTTTTCAAGTAATGTTAGTTCAAAAAGGCAGAAAATTAGGAAGAATATAGTTATAAACAGCACTATCAATCAACTTGATCTAGTAATTAACATTTATAAAATGACTCATTCACTAAAAACAGACTTTACATACTTCTGAAATTCACAAGGAACATTCACCAATATAGGATATCTTTTTGGTCATAAACAAAGAGAAAGATATAGATAATTGTCATTCATATTTATACATATACAGAAAGGCATACTATGGAGGACAATCTAACAAAAGGAAGCATATACAATTATATTAATAGAGAAAGTAAACACTTATGGAAAAAATATCATAAGTAGAGATTTAAGGAAATTTTTTCTAACAGGAAGTTTCAATTCACCTGAAGACAAAACAATTCTAAATGTCCACAAAAAAAAAAAAGGACTCTCTCAAAATTTATGAAGTTCATATAGATGAAATTGCAAGGCAAAGCAGAAAAATTCACAATTTAACCGTACAAATTTTAATTTTAATACAAATTCATGACTGATAAAATATGGGGTAAAATCAGTAATGATATAGAATATTTGCACAACACAATTAACAATCATGCCCTAATTGTTAACTCCACATACTACACTTAACAATTATAAAATACATATTTTTTTTATCCACCTGCTGAAAATGTACACATATTTATAAAACATTGGTGTGCTTTGAGAAAAATGTATAGCCTTAAGTGTATATAAAAAGAAAGAAAAGTTGAAAAGAAGGTAAAATGAACAAAGTACATGTGTTAGGCTGGATTCTCTAGAGAAGCAAAACCAGCAAAGCTTATAGAGAGAGAGAGAAAGAGAAATATATCTTAGGAAAATGGCTCATACACTAATAGAAGCTGGCAAATCCCAAGTTCTTGAATCAAACAGCAAGCTGGAGGCTTTTCCTGACTCACGCAGCTGTAGAGGGCTGACAAGCTCAAGGTTAGCAGGCAGTTGACTGGCTGTTGACTCCAACAAATGATGACTCCAATATCTCCAGGCCAAATAGTGGATTGTTCACTCACAGACACTTGTAGAAAATACAACAGGATCCTGATCCACAGAAGAGTGTCTCTTTTACCCAAGATGTCCATTAATATATTGGAAGCAGGCCACAGCCCTAGGGAAACTGCTTTCAAATGACTGGCTGCTCAAAACATATACATCCTCTCTCATCAAGGGAATAACCCACATCATAACTGTTTAAACCATTCAGAATTGTGGTCCAGCGAAGTTGACACACAACTACAGCTATCACAGTAAAACAGAAGAAAGGAAATAACCAGATAATAAAACATAGAATTAGGAACTATACATACTATGTAGAGAGGAGCATTAAGATATCAGATAAACAGTTTTAAAGGACTAATAAGATATATCAACCTCTGGTACACTGATCAAGGAAAAAATTAGAAAATATACAAGTATTTAATTTTCAGACTGTAAAATGTGGTAGCATTACACACTCTACAAATACTAATTAGGTAATAGGAGGAAAGTAGATAAAGCTCTATAAACACATTAGAAATTTAGTAAAACTGGACAAATTCCCAAAAGAAAACCACCTTACTAAAATTGAAAAAAAAAGAAATAAAAAAACCCTAATTTTTCCATAAATACTAAAATTGTCCAATTTTTACTGCTATGATACTATATATCAAGCAGTCTTCAAATATCAATGGCTTAAAACAAACATTATTTATTTATTTAATTAATTTTACTTTCATTGCTGTGAAAGCATACACAACAAGACATTCACCAACATAACAACTTCCACATTTACAGCTCAGGGACATTGATTACATTTTTCATGTTGGCCACCAGTTTTGCTATCCTTCTCCAAAATATTCCACAACCTATTAGCATAAACTCAATGCCCCCCAAACAAAAGCTTGTCCCTTCTGCCTCACTCCTACTGCTGGTAACCACTAATAATCTTTTGTCTCTACATATATATGGATATATATTTTTTTCAATCTATCTGGAACTTTCCCCTCCCCTCCACTCCCATCCTTGGTAACCAACAAAGTTTCCTTCTGTGTATAACTCTGCCCTTGACTTTTTATAATAGTGGACTAATACAATATTTGTCCTTCTGTGATTGGCTTATTTGACTTATTTCACTCAGCATAATGTCCTCCAAATTCACCCATGTTGTGTTTACAGATTCTACATTATTCTTTAGTGTTGCATAGTATTGTATATATACCACAGCTTATTTATAAATTCCTTGGCTGATGGGCACTTAAATTGTTTCAATCTCTTTGCTATTGTGACTATTGACGTGATGAACATGGGTGTGCATATATCTGTTCATGTCCTGCTTCTCACTTCTTTAGGATATATACCTAGTAATGGGATTGCTGAGTCAAATGGATTTCTATTTCTACTTTTTTAAGGAATCACCATACTGAGTTCCACAGTGATTGTATCATTTTAAAGTCCCACCTGCAGTGTCTGAGAGTCCCAATCTCCACATCCTCACAGGCATCTGTTACTTTCTGTTTTTTGAATTTTGCTTTGAACGAAGTTTGGGCAATCTACTTCCTTAGTGATACTGTCTCAGAAACCCAAGGAAGGGTTGCTATGATTTGGATCTGACTCAATGGCAAATAACAAGAAGAAATTAATGCTGGGGTAGGATGGTATCTCATGGTTGTTTTGATTTGCATTTAAGTAATGGCTGATGATCGCAAACATTTCTTCATGTGTTTGTTGGTGGCCTGAATATCTTTGTAAAGTGTCTGTCATGAATCCTACCTTATTTTTTAATTGGATTGTTTGTCTTTTTGATGCTGAAGTGTTGGGGGTTTCTACAAATTTTAGCGCCTTCACTCGATATGTCATTTCCAAATAATTGTTTTCCCATTCTGTAGGTTCTCTTTTCACTGTTTTGGAGAAGTCTTTTGATACAAATTGATGTGTGTGGTTCCCTGTTTACAATCTTGTAGGCTTGTTTTACTTTAAATACTTCTATAATTGGGTTCGTTACTGGGTAATGTTATCATGTGTGTTAATAATTGGTTGTTGTTGTCATTGGTTCACTGTCTGAAGGATTGCCTGTGGTACCTTTCGTAAGGTTGGTCTACTTTCAAAAATTCCCTTAATTTCTACTTATCTGGAAATCTAATTTCACCCTCATATTTGCAGGACAATTTTGCTGGGTATATGATTCTTGGTTGGAGATTTTTTTCTTTCGAGATCTTATAATACATCCCTTTGCCATCTCGCCTGCAAGGTTTCTGCTGAGAAATCAGAGCTTAGTCTTATTGGTTACCTTTTATAGGTAACTTTTTATTTTTCCTGTGCTACTTTCAGGATGCTTTCTTTGTCTTTGTCTTTGGTGAGCTTCAATATGACGTCTTGGAGATTTTCTTTTGGGGTCTATCCTGTTTGGTGTTTGCTGAACTTCTTGAATGGATATATTTTTGTCTTTCATCATACTAGGGAAATTCTCTTTCAACAAATCTTCGACAATTTTCTTGGTGGTTTTATTTATCTTTTCCTGTTCTGGAATTCTGATTACATTCCTCTGGATGGTATCTCACATTTATGACCTATTGTACTCAACATAATGTCCTCCAACTTCATCCATATTTTGTGGTGTTTTGCAGATTCTACGTTAGATCTACTGATCTTTTGTCTGATCCCTTAGCAAAGTATTATTGAGATATTTGTCTTCAGTCTCATTCATTATGTCTTACCTTGATCCAATTCTTCTCCTTTGTCTGTTCAATGTGTTATCTCTTACTGAAATCTTAGTATTAATCTCTGGATTTCTGTTTGTTGTTTTTATATTATTTCTAATATTTTCAATTTGTTCTTATATTTTTTTCCTAAATTTTTCTAGAGTTCTGTCTATGTTTTCAATTTTGTCAGTGTTTTCCTTGATTTGTCTGCCAATCCTTTGAAGATACCCAAATATAATTCTGAATTCCCTATCAGAGAGTTCCAGTGTTGCTTCTTCCTCTGGGATGTTTTCTGGATTTGTATTCTATTCCCTTGTTTATTCTACTTTATCTTGCTTCTTTGTGTGGACTGTGATGGTCTTTTATCTCTGAGAGTGTGGTGGTGTTATATTTATGTTTAATATTTGAAAGAGAATGAGAATGTGTGCACAGATCTCTGTTAGCTGTTAGTATGAAGCAGTTGAGGGTGAATTGAACTGCTATGGGGTGCTGTCTGTTGTTGGTCACTTGGTGCAAAAGCAGGTGTTGACTCTCACTCAGTGGATGGAGCTGCAAGAGTTGCAGGTATGGTTAGGTTGTGTTGGAACTGTTGTTGTCTTCCACTCATTTAGACCAAAAAAAAAAAAAAAACCTGAAAAACCTCCAAAAATTAAAAAAAAAAATTAAAGAAGCAAGAGAACAAAAAGCTCAAACTGTGAAAACAAAAAGGAACAATCAAAAAAAAAAAAAAAAAGAAATGAAATAGATGGGAAGAAAACTTTTCCAAATATATTATGAAAGGATAAAAGAAAGATAATGATAAAAAGGTAACAAAACACACAATATCTGTGCTGGGGAAGAGGAATGGAAGAAAAGACCAAGAGTAAAAGAATAGTAAAGAAAAAATGGGAAAACTGAAAAAGGAAAAACAAGGGATGGGAAGAACCAAACGAAAGAACCAAAAGGGAGGAAACAGGAAAAGAGAAGAGAAAAAATGAAAACAAGAAGAAGGAAAATATAAAGAATAATATATAAAGAAACAAAAACAAAACTGTGTGAGGTGGGGCATGACACTGAGGATCCATCAGGGCACAGATCAAGATGGAATTCCCACTGGTCAAGAAGGCCGGTGGGGGCAGGGACAGGCTACACCTCAGTTCACTGAAAGCATGTGGGTATAAGAGTAACGAGGAGGAATATCACACCTCCCCAATCATCAGCCTTCAGTGCAACTATTCCTGCTATTCTCAGAAAGCAGAGCCACTCCTATGTTGCAGACCAGGTAAGAAATCCATTGGATATATTCAAAATGGTCATGCCCACTGCTTGTGAATATTCAAAATGGCTTCACCCTCAGGAGAGCCGCTGTAGTCCACAGGTCTGTTAGTCTCCTTTGCTGTTTTCCATTCTGGTTGTCAGGTACCAATGCAGTCCTTGCCCATGCACTTGTTAGTGAGCAGAGCCACTTCTTAGATTGTTATTGGGATAAATTCAAAGTGGTTGTGCCCTCAGAGCAGCTGGCAGTCCACAGCTCCATTAGCCTCCTTGTTCACTGTTTTCATTCAGGTTCTCCTACTAATTGATATTTAATCTTTATCGTTGCCTTCAAATCTCAGGGTTCCAGGATCATCTTCTGTATCAGTTTCAACTGGTTTCTTATTGCTTTGTTGCAGAGGGTCTGTGTTGCTTCTCTGCCTATTCCTCCATCTTGCCAGAACTCACATTGTTTTATTTTCAATTCATGGTTGTTCAGGTCAGTTATGGTCCTGCAGTACATATTTAGCATTGACTACACCTGACTCTAGATTGTGCTTTGGTTTCAGACCTTCTCCTCATATCATTCCAGGACAAGTGACCACCTGGGCACATTCTTCACATGAGAGATCATGTAACTATTTAAAGTTCCTGCTATATCTTGTCTAACATTACATTTTATGACTATATGATAATGTATTCATATATGGCCATTTGTGTTGATTCCAGTGTTTACTATTAACGTTACAAAACATTCTTGTGTATGTCTTTGGTGCATATAAGAACCACACAGAAAACAAGAAATTCCCTTTGTCTTCTACAAAACACCTACACCTAGTATATACATATACACACACAAACATACAAAAAACCATACCACATACATTCCAGGGTTGTGAAAACTGATAAAAATTAAAAAAAAAAAAATGCAGAGGAAGAAGATGTCATACAAAGAAGCATATGTCTCTGTAAATTTAACACAGGTGTTTATAGGTCAACACTTGTTCTCATCATCTCAAATAATTTCAGCCAACTTTGTCTTAACATTTTGCTTTATTTCTCAAGATTCACGTATAACCTTACCAATTGGACTTGAACATTCAATTGTTCAACTTCAAAGTGTAGCAGTTAGCTAATGTAGAGTCTGCTACCTGTCTATTGCTAAGTGACTCAGAAAGATTAAATTAATTTACTCCAGATAATGAGCACAACTAGTCTTTCCCATTCAATTGATAGAAGAAGCTAAGAAATTTGCCAAAATGACAGACATCCTCTCAGTTTAAAAGTGATTCTTTAGTACTGACAAATTGGTAGAATGCTAACATTTCCTTTTTCAGTATTTAAAGTGTGTGGGGTCGCTGTGAGTCAGAAACAACTCAAAGGCAACAGGTTTGGCCTTTGTTTTTCAAAAGAGTAGTTATGATTTCTCTTGGGATGGGAAGAAGATTATAGGAAAAACAAGATAATTATGATTTTCTCTCTTTTAAAAATTTTACATTTAAACCAAAAAGTAAAGCATGAATTTCTGTATTTACTGATTGCAAAGTGATAGCATTGTCAACTGATAACATTAAAATGTGTACTATCAGTTGAATAAGGTTTCATTGTCATTATATGATATTTGTCATATTATGAAGGAGCTCTGGTGGCATAGTGGGTAAGATATTTTACTTGTAATCTAAAGGTTGATGGTTCAAACCCACCAACTGCTCCTTGGAAGGAGAAACATGAGGCAATCTACTTCAGTAAAGATTTACAGCCTTGGAAACCCAATGGGGGTCACTATGAGTTGGAACTGACTCAATGGCAGTGGGTTTTTTTAGTTTTATCATATTAAAAATTCAATATTCTAAATTCCAAGATTTCTTTAGCTCATTTTCTGAAATAATTGATCAAAATAATAAATATATTTTCATACATTCATTGTGTTGAAAACCATCATAACAATAGATATTTGGAGATCTTTCATTTTCCCTCATTTCAAACATTTGATAAGAGAGATATGACGTATCCCACATCAGACTAGTACAAAGAAATAAGTAAAGATTCTTTTTCTTTTAGTATAAGAACAACAGTAAAGTCATTTTGTAAGATGCTTAGAATTTGTAACAGATCTTTTACACATCATAGCCCTCTAGTAATTTTTTTAAAAATTAGGATAGCTGGATAGAAAAAATATTTGGAATCTAGTTTGGATCTATGTATGTTGAACTATACAGTAAGATCACACATTTTTAACTTTAGAGTTTTATTTTATATTATGATTAAATAATGTATTTCATTAACCCCATTTTGAAAATATATTTGAAAGCATTTAGTAGGTTATTTCTATAATAAAAATCTCAAACCAAACTCACTGCCGTTGAGTCACATGCAACTCATAGCAACCCCTCCTTGGGTTTTTGTGGTGGTATCTCTACAGAAGTAGATTGGTCAGTTTTCCTTCAGAGGAGTGGCTGAACTGCCAGTCTTTGAGTTAGCAGTCAAATGCCTTAGGCACTATGCCACCAGAGCTTCCATTTCTATAATAGTATTACATATATTCTTTTATCCCTTTCCATTTTCTAGATGAAAATAATGGGAAAGAGCTATAATAAGACAGAAGGAAGCAAAGCTTATTTTCTTTCTAAGGTATGAATAAACCATTGGCAGAAACTCTGCAATAAAATGTCTGTAAATAAACGAAAAAATCATCCATGTTTGGGTTTGCATTAGAGTCTATTTAATTGAATATTCTAGTTATTAAGAACTCAATATAAAATACAGTAATTATACAGCTCTGTGGCTTTAAAAGGATAGAAAGTTTATTTCTTCCTCAATTCAAGGTCATATAGTTTAGGGTATATGGATATTGTAAATTGCTATTTAGTCAGCTCTGACTTGTAGTGACTTTCTGTATAACTGAACAAAATATTGGCTGGTCTATGTCATCCCCACAATTATTAATATGATAGAACTAATTTTTGCAGCCCCTGTCTCCATCCATCATTTTCACTGACCCTCTGCTTTGCCAAACGTGATGTCTTTTTCTAGTAATTGACCTTCCTTGATGGCATGTCCAAAGTAAGCAAGATGAAGTCTCCCTAACCTCCTAAGGAATATTTTGGCTGTACTTCCTCAAGGTTGATTTTTATGTTCTGTTTGCAGTCCACATTATACTCAATATTGTTCATCAACACCAGAATTCAAATGCATAAATTCTTCTAAGTTTTCCTTTTTTTTTTGTTCACCTTTTGAATGCAAATGAGATGTTTGAAAAGACAATGGTGTGTGTCAGGGGCTCCTTAGTGATCATGGTGTTATTTTGTTTTTTTAAGATTTTGAATATGTTGGTTTGCAGCTGATTTGCCCAATGCAGTACATCATTTGACTTCTTGACTCCTGCTTCCATGGGTGTTCGTTATGAATTCAAGTAGAATAAAATCCCTGGCAACTTCAATTTTGTCACCATTTTTCATGATGCTGCTTATTGGCCCAGTTATGAAGATTTTTCTTTTCTTTGGCCCAATTAGAAAGGTTTCTCTTTTCTTTATGTTGAGATATAATCCATAATGAAGGCTGTAGTCTTTGATCTTCATCAGTAAGTGATTTAAGTTGTCTTCAAATAAAAATCAAAAGAAAATTTTTTTCAAAAATAAAATTTGATATATCACTATCAACTCTGCCCATAGTGAAACTGCCACTCTTTTATCAATTACCTTAGAAGAATTATCTAACCTTAAAAACGATGCTTAAAATAAGTAAAGGAACATTGTCATCTGTATATTACATATCATTAAACCTTAGTATTTTCTATTGTCTTTAGTTATTAAAGTAAATATGAACAAAAGTGATATTGCTTTCACTCATCTTTCAGTGGATATGTGAGCCATTCATGCATTGCATGCATCCTTGTTTGGAAATCACTTATTAAGCAATAGTTTTTGCCTGTTTATTAACCTAAGCCAATTTTTATTTTAACTGAGGTATACCAAATCAGGATATTAGCTGAAATAAATTCTAAAATAGTTGAAACAATTATTAATACTAATATTGTGTAGATTTAAATCAACATAAAATAGTGTCTCATAAATAATACTTTTGTATATTTCTTGGTTGGTTTAAATTAAACTGCTATATGATGACTACCCAATTACACACAAGAAAGTGACTTTCATAGTTATAATACAGAGACAGGTAGTGCTCTCAAATACTGATAAATTCTTGGTCAGTGTATTTGCTGAGACTCAGTCCATGCTGGCTCTTGATGCAGTGAATTGTTCTCAGCTAACTCTGTCCCTTGGTTCCTTGACTATATCAGCCTCTCTGATCAGCCATCAGAACAGAGCAATGTTAGTCACTTTTGTCCTCCTGCAAAAGGAGGACATCATGCGCAGCAAATTAGTGATCTCAAATACCAACCTGGTACAGGTGTTTGGGTCAGAAGCTTTCATTTTAAAGAAAGTAATGTGAAACAATCTTTACCCAGCAAGAAGGGAAATGAACTAAAATATTCTGTGTCATATTTGTTTATTTCTATAGAGGTTTTTTTGACCAGTTAGGTTATTTATCTTAGGGCTTTTCCTTATGGAATGTTTATGTTTTCATTTTCATTTAGGGGGAAAAATCATAAAGGAAATGCAACAGATTTTATCAAGATGCTTATTGCAGCCTAAAAGATATAAATAAGTCTGTATTCCTGCTTGGGAGAATAGAAAGATAACTGGGCAAGCAAAGTCATGTTAGAAATTCTGCTCAATATTACATTAAAAAAATTCTTTCAAATTAGAAAGTTTCAAAACTCAGTCTTGTTCAGAGATTGTCTGTTTTTAATGATTATATGAAAATCTGAAAAGCACAGAAGTGGGAAAAAAACAAACTACCAAGTTTTCTCTTTGATATATGAGATTCTCAGGACTCATTTCTAACCATGTACCATTTTAGCATCATATCTTTTGCTCTTTCAAATAGATTATTGATTTTTCATGGTCTCATCTCTCAATCAAAGCCTAACATGAAAACTTGTTTGTTGACTTAAGCTTTGATGTAAAATTTAGTTTTACTCTTTTTCTAGTAATATGTTTTCCAGTGGCATAGCAATTTTCCTGTCACTGAAACTAGTGGACCTCCTAAATGCTTTGCTCATCAGAGTATAAAATTATTGTTTTCTTCATCTTGGTTGTTCCAGTCAACAAATGCTAATTTTTTGAAAAAAGAGTGTCTCAAATAAATACATTGCAATTGAAGCAATTGAAACGATTACTCTTCTTCTACCATGGTGGTTATTTTACAATTTTGAAGTTAAGGAGTTACAGAGAAAAAAGTCCCTTACCTGATTTAAGTATCCATGCTGGCTTTGCACAACTCATAGGGGACACAGAGCTCTGGGCTTGTCAGGAAGGCTGTTTCTCTGATTTTTTTTTTTTTTTTTTTAAGGCACTTAATGGAGGGAATAAAGAGGTTCCTGGGATAAGATCAGGTAGTAGAAATTTTTTATCCATGAGTGTTTTATTTATTTATTTATTTTTAATATGAAATTTCCATACCATGAATTATGGCTAACTTCTGAACCTCATATGATACTTTTTACTAAGGGAAAGAGAAACTCTGGTGAAGTTAATCTATTTCTGAAATAGGCTTTGTGGACACAGATTTTATGAATCCACCAAAGTCCAGGAGGTGCTCTATAAGCATGATTATTTTGTTAAATGATGCTTTATAAGATAGATTGTTAATGTCTTCCAAAGTGTTTAGTGGGATGCTTGATAAATTTTAAAATGATAGTTACAGATTTTGTAAAATGGTTAATTTAAAGTGATATGCCATTGTTCTTTTACTTGTAATTTCATAGTCATTTTACCACTAAACTAAAAAAAACAAACCAAACTCAGTGCCTTCGAGTTGATTCTGACTCATAAAAATCCCCTTTGGATTTCTGAAGCTAAAAATCTGTATGGAAGTAGATGGTCCCATCTGCCTTCCATATAGTGGCTGGTGGGTTTGAACAGCTGACCTTCTGGTTAGCAGCCAAATGCCTTATCTACTATTCCACCAGAACTCTTTTACTGGCATAGAAACCTAAATATTAGAGATTCACTGCCAAAAAAATAGAAAAAAAGGATCCCTGCTCTATCATTCAGTTTTATTTTACTGAATTTTATGTATTGTAATGAAATAAAACCTTTCTTACACCATACCATTCCAGTTATCATGTTTTGCAAAAAAAAAAAAAAAAAAGAAAGAAAGAAAAATCTTTTCATGCTTTATATTGCTCTATAGGATGAGTCTTGTTTTCTTCTCCTTTTCATTTCATTCTGAAAATCTTAGTTATAGGCAAGACTTGTTCTTCATACTTAGAGTTCTAACAGCTATGTTTAGAAAGCTGCTAGCACAGTTTTGATTGGGCTACCAGAATTTAACAGTTGGTAACCTCACTCATTTCTAGCCAGAGGGAGCTATTAACTTTAATGAAGCAATCATCCTGTGATGCCATTTCTCTTCAATTTATCATTCCCGGCATAGTAGACCATATGTTTGTCCAATTCAAAATGGTCAATACCAGTCTATTTCAGTTCACTAATGCCTAAGATACCAATCTTTATGCATTCCATTTCATTTTTGAAATCTGCATAAAACCAAAGCAAAAGAGAAGAGTTTTGACAGAAGTCAGAGGAAAAAAAACATTTTATTTATAGAGGACCAATGATAAGAATTACATTGGCCTTCTTATTAGGAATCATATCACAAAAATAGAATGAAGTTAAATAACAAAATCCACTGCACCAGAATAATGTATGCAGAAAATTTAACCTTCAGAGTGAAGGAAAAATAAAAACGTTCTCAAACTAGAATTGAAGGAATTTGCAGCCTGTAGACTTTACATGATAAAAATGTTAAAGTTGTTCAGAAAGAAGGAAAATTATAAAAATCACAAACTTAGGTATACATAAGCAAAAGAAGAGTGAAAAAGAAGGAATAAATAAAGGTAAAATAAAATATATTTCTATTTTTAATTTATATAATAGACAACTGTTTGTTCACACTGATAGTAGCAACAATAGCATCAGTGATTATAGCTAATGGATATGTGAAATGATAACAGCAATGCTTAAGGATGTAAGATAAGAATTCAGAATATTCTGATATATGATAACTTCATTTCTCATCCAGATATATAATGTTTTTGAATGTAGGCTTCAGTGAATTGTAAAGGTATGTTCCATAATTTCTGGCACCCACTTAAAAAAAAAATTAAAACGGAAGTAGAATTGTTATGACAAGAGAGGAGGAAAACTGAAATCATGAAATGCTCAATTAAAAGCAGAGAAGGCTGGTACAATATTCAAAAGTCAATAAATATAATATAGCATCAAACCAATAGAATAAAGAAGAAATCAGATGATCATATCCATACATGAAGAAAAAAGCATTTGACAAAATCTAATACCCACTGATTGTAAAAATAAGGACAAAGAAAAATTTCCTTAACTTGATAAAGAACATTTACAAAAACCTTCAGTTGCTACCATACTTATGTCAAAGATGAAGAAATTAAAGATTTTTAACAACTTATGCTGCCTGGAATTGACTGAACATGCAATCAAGATGCATTAGTAATTACTGGATCTTGGATTGCAAAAGTTGGAAACAAAGAAGAAGGATCAATAGTTGGAAAATAAATCCTTGGTGAAAGAAATGATGCCCCAGATCACATGATACAATTTTATAAAACCTAAGACTTACTTATTGCAAATACATTTTTTTCCAGTAACATAAAGTGTGCCCACAAATATGGATATCAACAGATGGAATGTAGATGAATAGAATTGATTACATCTGTGAAAAGAGATGATAGAGAAGCTCAATAACATCAGTCAGAATATGGCCAGGGTCCACCTATGGAACAGACAATGACCTGCTCACTGGAAATTTCAAGTTGAAGCTGAAGAAAATGAAAACAAGTCCATAAGAGCTGAAGTAAGATCTTGAGTACCTCCCATTTGAATTTAAAGACCATCTGAACAACAGATTTTGGGTAGAGACAAGATGATGACATCCTGCTAACACATTCTGCCAAACCCCTCTAAAATAGAGACCTGGGAAACTGAGTGAAATTGATACAAATAATGATCCTGGAATTCTGAGCATCAAATGAGAAGTAAAGAATTAGATTGAGCAATAACTGGAAAGGGAAACAGAACAAGATTAATGACTGGGGAGAGATAAGAGGCTGGGATCTGCTGAAGTAGAGACATCTTGAAAAGAGACACGGACACTGATGGGGCGGCAGGCTGGGACTTTGTGTTGAGGCTATTGAAGAAATTAGATTTGGGACAATCTCTTGCTAGATTGAATCTGGTAAGAGCACCATGAACTGCCATGTGAACCCAAAAGAATGACATACCCACACCAAGGAATAGAAATAGGAGGGATATGCTCTCTGATCTAACACATGCACACTTTCTTTTCACTTGAGGTGAATACTCCTTCCACAACCACAGACCCAGTGAGTAAAGAAGCCCCACCCTCACCAGCTCTCATCCCTAGACACCTCCACCTTTAACAGACTGAGTCAGGGGCTGAAACTCACCCATTGGGTGCCTAAGGGACTGAGAGAACTTTTTCACACTGCATTTAAGACGCATATCTCTGCAGCTTCCTTTCTCCTTTCTCACTCCAGCTGAACCACACCCACCTATGGGAACTGAAAAGGCCTGTTTTGGTGTGTTTTGAGAAGAGTATCAGGGAAGCATTTCACTAGAGTCTAGGCAGGAGCTGGATAAACGCTGCGTGTACCCAGAAGAGTGCCAGACCCAAGCGAGTGAATCATGACGGGTAAGTCACACCCCTAGCCCCAAAAATTACAGCTTCCCTGTGAGTAGGGGCGGAACCTCTCCCCACCACCACCAAGCCAGAGACCAAGGAATTCCTGTAGCCACCCACAGCAACCCACTCCCAACAGACAGAACTAGAGGCTATCCCTCCCTCCGCATACCTCAATGGTCGATTCTTCTCAAACTGACCACAAGAGGCACATCCTTGCAGCTTTTTTCAGCTGGAGGAACCGACTTCTGCAAGGGGTCCTTTCACCTCCGCAGGTACACACCCTGGGGGATCAATGGTTTCTTTTACACTTGCCTGCTCTCAGGGCTGCCAGCTGACCATAATTATAAAAGTCCCTCCTCCTAAGTTTCTTTATTTCTCCCTTATTTATCTCCTTCCTTCTCTCCCAGTTTTGCTCCTTTTTCTAGGTGTTCATTTCTCCCTCCTCCTCTTCATCTTCTTCTATTTTTTTTGTCAATCTTTCAGCTCAACCACCCTCCTTTTTCTTTTTTGCTATATTTTTTATCTTTTATTTTTATTCTACTTTTTTTTTACTTTTACTTTTCTTCTTCTTCTCCTTTTTCTTTTTCTTTTTTTTTTCTCTTTCTTTTTTCCTTCTTGCCCCATCCAACAGTAGGAGGATACCAACTCTCAGCCATATCTACTCCACCAACCCCCTCAACAAAGGGTTGAGCACCACTTTCAGCTCCTACACACTGCATCAACAACAGATAGTGGACAAAACTTGTTCATCCCACCTGCAGCTCCTCTTCAAATCAAACAGAACGCTGCACCTATATTCCCATTAATTATTCCTCCAATCTAGAGATAGCTGGGGAGCACCAGAGTGCTGCCAAGTTAACAACCAAAGAAGCACACCTGCTCCACTCATTTGGATATATTGAAACAAAGCAACACGCAATTGACAAATAAAATTAGCAACACCAAAATGTCGTGGAGACAACTTCAGTTCAAACAAAGAAATAGGACAAGATAGTGGAAGCAAATGAACAAAACAAAATAAAGAACTAGGAAATCTCCCTGAGGAAGAATAGGTAATAAGATTACCTGATAAGGAATTCAAACGATTGTGTGTGTGTGTGTGTGTGTGTGTGTGTGAGACTTTCCAAGAGCAGATGGAAATCACAAACGGAAGCAAAGAAAAGGCAGACAATACCCTTCAAAAATTCAGGAAAATCATATAAGAACAAAAGGACAAAATACATAGACAATTAGAAATCATACAGAAGTAGCAGTTAGATATCCAGAAGATGAACACTAAAATTGTAGAGAGAGATAACACTGGAGGGACAAAATAGTAGAATTAAACTAGATGAAGAATGTGTATCCCAGCTAGAAGATGAAACACTTGACACAAGTTTGTGTGAGGAAAAATCAGAAAAGAGAAGGAAGAAAAATGAAGAAAAACTGAAGGCTTATATGGGATGGCATCAAAAGAAATAACATATATCTGACAGGAATCCCAGAACAAGAGGACAAAAAAGAAACAAACAAACAAAAATAAATAAATAAAACCCCACAGAGAACATTGCTGAAGATTTGCTAATGGAACATGTCCCCAGCATCATGAAAGATGAAAAGATATCCATCCAAGAAGCTCAATGAACCCCAGACAGGATAAACTCGAAGAGAAACTCACCAACACATATAATCAAATTTTCCAAAACCAAAGACAAAGAATCTTGAGAGAAGCTTAGGAAAAACAAAATGTTACCTACAAAAAGAAACCAGTAAGACTAAGCTCTGATTTCTCAGCAGAAAGCATGCAGACAAAAAGGCAATGAGATAACATATACAAAATTTTAAATGAAAAAAAAAAAAAAAAGAAGCCAATAAAGGCTTATATATCCAGCAGAACTGTCCTTCAAATATGATGGCAAATTTAAGACATTTCCTGAAAAACAGAAATTAAGGGAATTTGTAAAAACCAGACTAACCCTAGAAGAAATGCTAAAAGGAACCTTTCTAACAGAAAACCAACAATAGAAAACAATTTAAGATTAAAATATGTGACAAGACCAACCAGAAACCAAACGAGGAAAAGAATTCTCAAATCTACAATAAGCTTACAAACTGGAAAATAGAGAACTAGAGGCGCAAAAGCAGTATTCAGTGGTCAATTTATAGCAGTTAATGCACACATCAAAAGAAAAGAAAGAACTCAAATTGACAACTTAATCCAACAACTGCAATAATTAGAAAAAGAGTAACAAAAGAAGCCTTCAGTTGCCAGAAAAAAGGAAATAATAAAGATCAGAGCAGAAACAGTGAAGCAGAAAACAGATAGACAATAGAAAAAATCAACAAGACTAGAAGCTAGTTCCTTGAAAAGATTAACAAAATAGAGAAACCACCAGAAAATTTAAGTAAGGAAAAAACTACAGGATGCAAATGTCATGAATAATAAATGAAGTGGGCAACATCACAACACAACCAACTGAAATAAAAATATAATAACATAATACTATGAAGAAATATACCTCAACAAATTTGAAAACCTGGAAGAAATGGACAAATTTCTAGAAACAAAAGACCTACCTGATCTTGAATTTATCCCTCCTGAATTTTGCGACCATCTAAAGAATAGATTTGAGGCATTGAACACTAATGACTGAAAACCAGAAGAACTGTGGGATGACATCAAGATCATTGTCCATGAAGAAAGCAAGATGTCATTAAAAAGATGAGAAAAAAAGAAAAGACCCAAATGGATGACAGAAGAGACTCTGAAGCTTGCCCTTGAGTGGAGAGTAGCCAAAGCAAATGGAAGAAATGACAAGAAAAAAGAACTGAACCGAAGATTTCAAAGAGCAGCTAGAGCAGACACAGCCAATTACTATAATGAAATGTGCAAAGACTTGGAGTTAGAAAACCAAAAGGGAAGAACACACTAGGCATTTCTCAAGATGAAATAACTGAGGAAAGATTTCATCCTTGAGTTGAAATATTGAAATATTCTATGGACAAAATATTGAATGATGCTTGTTATTGTTATTGTTAGTGCTGTCGAGTCAGCCCCGACTCATAGCGACCTCTCCTTGGGTTTCTGAGGCATTATCACTATGGAAGTAGATTGCTTGACCTTCTTTCTGAGGAGTGGCTGGTGGGTTTGAACTGCCAGCCTTCTGGTTAGCAGTCAAGTGCTTAAGCATCAAAAGTAGACAGAAGGAATACACAGAGTCACTGTACCAAAAAGAACTGGATGATCTTTATCCATTTCAGGAGGCAGCATATGATTAAGAATCAATGATATAGAAGGAAGAAGTCAAAGCTGCACTGAAGGAGTTGGAGAACAACAAGGCTCCAGGACTTGAGAGAATGTCAATTGAGATGTTTGAACTAATAGATGCCCCACTGGTGGCACTCACATGGCTATGCCAAGGGATTTGGAAGACAGCTACCTGGTCAACTGACTGGAAGAGATCCATATTTGTACCCATCCCAAAGAAAGTGATCCCACAGAATGTGGAAATTATCAAACAATATGTGCACAAGTAAAATCTTATTGAAGATAATTCAAAAATGGTTGCAACAGTATATTGACAGAAAACTTCCAGAAGTGCAAGCTGGATTCAGAAGAGGACATGGAACAAGAGGTATCATTGTGGATGTCAGATGGATCTTGGCTCGAAGCAGAGAATACCAGAAAGATGTTTATTTGTGTTTTATTGACTATGCAAAAGCATTTGATTGTGTGGATCATAACAAATTGTGGATAACATTGAGAAGAATAGGAATTCCAGAATACTTAATTGTACTCATGAGGAATGTGAATATAGACCAGAAGACTGTCGTTCGAAGAGAAAAAGGCAACATTGCATGGTTTAAAATCAATAACTGAGTGAATCACAGCTGTATCTTTTCACCATACTTATTCAATCTGTATGCTGAGCAAATAATCTGAGAAGCTGGACTATATGAAGAGGAACATGGCCTCAAGATTGGAGGGAGAATCATTAACAACCTGCAATACACTGACAGCACAACTTTGCTTGCTGAAAGTGAGGATGACTTGGAGCACTTATTCATGAGGATTGAAGAATACAGTCTGCAGTATGGATTATATCTTAATACAAAGAAAACAAAAATCCTCACAACTGGACCTATAAGCAGTATTATGAGAAATGGAGAAAAGGCTGAAGTTGTCAAAGACTTCACATTGCTTGGTTCTACAATCGATGCCAATGAAAACAGCAGTCAGGACATCAGACAACATATCATAGGCACTGGGCAAGTCAGCTGCAAGAGACCTCTTTCAGGTGCTGAGGAGCAAAGATGTCTCCTTGGGGGCTGGGTGCCATGATATTTTCAATTGCCTCATATGCATGTGAGAGGTGGACAGTGAGTAAGGAGGTCCAAAGAAGAGGTGATGCTTTTGAGTTGTGGTGCTGGTGAAGAATGGTGAAAGTATCATGGACTGCTACAGGAGCTAACAAATCTGTTCTGGAGGAAAAACAGCTGGACAGTTCCTTGGAAGGGAAAATGGCCAGACTTCGTCTCACCTGCTTTGGTCATGTTATCAGGAGGGACCACTCTCTGGAACAGGATATCAAGCTTGGTAAGATGGTGGGTCAATGACATGGATTGACACAGTGGCTGCAGGGATGCGCTCAAGTATAGCAGGAATCGTGGAGCTGGTGCAGGACCGAGCGGTGTTTCATTCTGCTGTGCATAGGGTCTCTATGAGTCGAAGATAACTTGATGGCACCTAACAACGACAACAACAACCTAAACTAGTAGTGACTGTGGTAGAAAATTTGAGCAGACCCATAACAAAAGAAGAAATTGAGCAGGTCAGAAAAAATTCCCCATCAAAAGAAGTCCTGGCTCACATGACTTCACTGCAGAATTCTATCAAATGTTCAGAGAAGAGGTAACACATATCCTAGTCAAACTGTTCCAGAACATAGAAAAGGATGACATACTCCCAAATTCATTATATGAAGCCAGCATAACCCTGATTCCAAAACCAGCAAAGACACCACTAAAAAGGAAAAGTGCATATCAATATCCCTCATGGATATAGATGCAAAAATCTTCAACAAAATGCTAGTCAATAGAATCCAACACTATGTAAAAAAAAATAATACATGTGACCAGGTGAGTTTCACACCAGGTATGCAAGGAAATTTCAGCATTAGAAAAAGAATCAATGTAAATAAATAAATAATAAACAAATAAATAAAATAAAACAAAGGAAAAGAACCACATGATCATAAAAACTGATTCAGAAAAATCCTTTGATAAAATTCAACACCCATTCTTGATGAAAACTCTCAGGAAAATAAGAATAGAAGGGAAATTTCTCAACATAATTAAGGGCATATACCCAAATCCCAAGAGTCAACATTACTCTAAATAGAGAGAGATGTGAATAGTGAATGGAAACTAGGCAAGGATGCCCTTTATCACCAGATCTATTCAACACTGTATTGGAAGTTCTATCCAGGGCAATAGCCAAGAAAGAAATAAAAGGCATCCAAATTGACAAAGAAGTAAAGCTATCTCTACTTGCAGGTAACATGACCCTACATGTAGAATATCCAACAGATTTAGCAGGAAAACTAATGGAGCTAATTGAAAGATTCAGAAAACAATTCCTTGGATTCCTCTACATAAACAAAGCTGTAGTGGATATAAGGAAAAAAAAAATATCATTTACAGTAGCTATCAAGAAGATAAAATAGTTACGAATAAATCTTATCAAGGACAAAAAAGCTCTGTACCAAGAAAACTACAAATTAGTACTACAAGGAACTAAGGTACTTACATAAGTGGAGGAACGAGTTCTGTGCATCTAAAGGAAGAATGAATGTTGTGAAAATGTCAATACTACCCAAAGCAACCTGTAGATTCAATACAATTCCAATCCAGAAGACGTCAAAACATTAAAAATGAATCATTATTATTATTTTTTTTTATGGAAAGGACAGTGAGTTTAGATAAGGAAAACACTAGTGAAGAAGAAAATCAAAGTAAGAGGTCTCACACTCCCCAATCTCAAAACCTGCTGTATAGCCTTGGTAGTCAAACCAGTCTGTTACTGGTACCACAATAAACACACAGAACAGTGGAGCAGAATTGAGAATCTAGAAATAGATACTAGCTGTAGAATATGCAAGAGCCTTAACAAGAAACCTAATGGAACTAATTGAAAGATTCAGCAAAGTGGCAGAGTACAAGATTGACATGCAACACTTTCTTGGATTCCTCTACAGCAATAAAGAGATCTCTATAACAGAAATAAGGAGAAAAATACCATTTACAATAGCTACCAATATAGCTATATTGCTACCAACACCTGTGGATAACTGATTTTTGACAAAGGGCTGAACCTCATTCAATGGGGAAGAGATGTTTTTGTTGTTGTTTGGTGCCATTGAGTTGGCTCCAACTCATAGTGACCCTATGTACAACAGAACAAAACACTGCCCATTCCTACGCCAGCCTCACAATCCCTGCCATAACTGAGTTCATAGTTGCAGCCGCTGTGTCAATCCATCATGTTGAAGACCTTCTACTTTTTTGTTAACCCTCTACTTTACCAAACATGATATCCTTCTCCAAGAATGGTCCCTTCTTACAATATCACCAAAGCAGATGAGACAAAGTCTGGACATTCTTGTTTCCAAGGAGCCTTCTAGCTGTACTTCTTCCAGGGCAGATTTGTTAGTTCTTCTGGCATGGTACTTTCAGTATTCTTTGGTACTTTCAATATTCTTTGCCAAAACCACAACTCAAAAGCATCAACTCATCTTTGGTCATCCTTATTCATCATCCAACTTTGACATGAGTATGAGGTGAGTGAAAACACCATGGTTTAGGTAAGGTACACCTTAGTCTTCAAAGAGACATCTTTGCTCTTCAAAACATTAAAAAGGTCTTTTGCAGCAGATTTGCCCAGTGGAATTCGTCATCTGATTTCTTGACTGCTGCTTCCATTGGTGCTGATTGTGGAGCCAAACAATATGAAATCTTTGACAACCTCAATCTGCCTTCCATTTATTGTGATGATGCATATTGGTCCATTTGAGGATATTAATTTTCTTTATGTTGAGGTGTAATCCACACTGCAGACTATAATCTTTAATGTTCATCAGTAAATGCTTCATGTCATCTTTACTTTCAGCCAGCGAGGTCTGGATATCACAAGTTGTTAATCCTGATGTTCATTCTTCTTCATATAGTCCAGATTCTTGGATTATTTGCTCAGCATACAGATTAAATAAGTATGTGGAAAGAATACAACCCTGGCACATCCCCTTCCTGATTTTAAACATGCAGTATCCCCTTGTTCTGTTCAAACGACAACCTCTTGGTCTATTTGCAGGTTCCTCATGAGCATAAGTAAGCGTTTTGGAAATACTATTCTTCTCAATGTTATCCATAACATCGATAACAATGTTATCATCCACACAGTTGAATGCCTTTGTGTAGTCAATAAAACACAAGTAAACATCTTTCTGGTATTCTTTGCTTTCAGCCAAGATCCACCTGACATCAGCAAAGATATAATTAATTCCATATCCTCTTCTGAATCCAGCTTGCATTTCTGGAAGTTCTCTGTCAATATACTGCTGCAACAATTTTTGAATTATCTTCAATAAAATTTTACTTGCTTGTGATATCAATGATATTGTTCAATAATTTCCACATCTGTAGAATCACCTTTCTTTGGAATGGGTACAAATATGGATCTCTTCCAGTCAGTTGGCCAGGTAGTTATCTTCCAAATTTCTTGGCATAGACAAGTAAGCACCTCCAGCACATCCGTTTGTTGAAACATCTCAATAGGTATCCCTCTAATCCCTGGATCCTTGTTTTTCACCACTTCCTGCAGTGCAGCTTTGACTTCTTTCCATCACCTCTTTCCATAGATGTAATTGATCTGATTACTGTGTACTCCATCTGGCGAAGTCCACATATAACTGCTGTCTATGATGTTAAAAAAAGGTATTTGCAATGAATAAGTCATTGGTCTTGCAAAATTCTATCATGTGATTTCCAGCATAATTTCTATCACCAAGGCTATATTTTCCAACTACTGGTGATGCTTCTTTCTTTCATCCTCGGGTTTCTGAGGCGGTATCTTTATGAAAATAGATTGCCCAGTCTTCCTTCTGAGGAGTGGCTAGTGTGTTTGAACTATCAGCCATCTGATTAGGAGTCTAATACCTTAGCCACTGTGCCACCAGAGCTCCCATGGATATTATCCTATTACTGACAGCATTGTACTTCAAGATGGACATTCAAACATTTTTTTGTGACAATAAATGTCACACCATTCCTCTTCAATTTGTCATTCTTGGCAAAGAAGATCATATGATTATCTGCTTCAAAATGGCCAAAATCAGTCCATTTCAGCTCACTAATGACTAGGATATTGATCTTTATGCATTCCATTTCTGTTTCATAACTTCCAATTTTCCTAGACACATGCTTTGCACATTCCATGTAGTGATTATTAATGCATTATTAATGCAGCTGTTTCTTCCCATTTTGAGTCATGCCACATCATCAAATGGAGGTCCCTAAAGCTTTACTCCATCCATGTCATTAGGGTCAACTCTACTTTGAGGATTCAGCTCTTCCTCAGTCATATTTTGAGTGTTTTCTGATCTTAGGGGTTCATCTTCCAGCACTATATTGAACAACATTTCAGGGCTATTCATAAAGTTTTCCAGTATTGTATCAAACAGTGTTCCATTGCTATTCATAAGGTTTTCATTGGCCACTTCTTTGAGAAGTGGATGGCTCCCTTCTTCCTGTCTTAGTCTGGAAGCTCAGTTGAAACCTAGCCACCATGGGTGAAACTACTGGCATTTGAAATACCAATAATGTAGCCTCTGGCCTCACAGGAACACACAAGCTATCACAGTGAGATGAACTGACAGAGGAGTGGTGGGAAGTGGAGATCGTCTCTTGAAAAAAAGGTGCTGGCAAATTTGCATAAAAATGAAACATGAATCATACCTCATATCAGATACAAAAATAAACTAAAGATGGATTAATGAACTCAAGATGTTTGCAATAGCAAACAGATGAATGGATAACCAAGCTATGGTACATACCCACAATAGAGTACTATGCAACATTAAAGAATAGTGCAGAATCAGCAAATCACCTCAACATGGATGAACTTGGAGGACATTATGCTGAGTGAAATAATTACAGAAGGGCAAATATTGTATTAGTCTACTATTGTAAAAAAGCCAAGCTAATGTTTACACGAGGAAGGAAATATTCTATGTTGGTTAGCAGGACGGGGGAAGGAGATTAAGGGAGGGGAATGGATGGATAGTTAAGAGATAGGTTTGATATGGGTGAAGGGCAAAGCAATATAACAAAAGGGTGAGCCTAGCACAATATCACTAAGGAAAAGAAAGATATGGGAGAGGTACGGACAAGAAAGGCAAATAATATTACATACACAACATTGCATTATCAGTAACCAAAACCAAAACCTAACTCACTGCCGTCACATAAGATCCAACTCACAGCGTCCCCTCCTTGGGTTTCCGAGGCAGTATCACTATGGAAGTGGATTGCCCAATCTTCCTTCTGAGGAGTGGCTGGTGGGTTTGAACAACCAGCCTTCTGGTTAGCAGTCAAATGCCTTAGGCACTACACCACCAGAACTACCATTATCAGTAACAGAATACTAATCTGTGGGTAGATGTACAGGTAGATAGGCAGGAAGATCAGGTATGGCTAGGCAAATGGGAATATATTCATGACCATACAGAGGTTTGGTAGGTGATATTCCTACATATGTAATTGTATGTGCTATAAAAATGTTCAGGAGCTCTGGTGGTGTAATGCCTAAGGCACTGGAATGATAACCAGAACACTAGTGGTTTAAACCCCCCAGCCACTCCTCAGAAGGAAGACTGGGCACTCTACTTCTGTAGTGATACCACCTAGGAAACCCAAGGAGGGGTGGCTATGAATTTAAATGCTATCAGTTTAAACCTAACAGGAAGCAAAGTTAGGATAATTTCTTAGCCACAACTTAGCACCTTGAAGGAGTGAGTCACTGGGGCTGTTGGCTATGGACTATGGCTGAGGAGGACATGGAGTTCAGTTGGCACTACATGATGTAAAAAAAAAAATATATATATATATTGTTCTTTATCTTACTTCAGTGAGTAGCAACTAGGGTCTTAAAAGCATGTGACCAGCTATTTGAGATGCAAATGTTGGTCTCTACTTGTCTGGAGAAAAGAAGGGTGAAGAAAATTAACGAAGCATGGAAACAGTTATTCCAAGTACTAACGGACCATGAGAATCTCAGTCTATATGACCCTGAGACAAGAAGACCTAGATTGTACCTGGCTACCAATGCCAACCACTCAGAATGGGATTGAAATTGGAGATCCTGGATACATTGGGAGAGAAATGTGGAACAAAACTCACAATCATAAAGAAGACCAGGCTTACTAATCTGATAATAACTGGTGAAATCTCTGAGATTATGTCCCTGAGTTACCCTTTGGGCCTGTAATTGAATTATTTCTATGGTTTAACTCTCAGTCAAAGAACAGACAGGCCTATGATCTGAACACCTATACCAGGGAGATGGAATCTTTAGAATAATCAACGATGGGAAATCAGAAGGGGAGCACTTGCACAGGAAGAAAAGTATGAAGGCAGGAATGCATAGGCAAGAAGGACACAGGGAAAGGGTAACCACAGTGGGAGGTGAGCTGTTACACTGTGGGAATGTTACCAGTGTCACAAAAGAAAACATGTATGAACTGTTGAATATAAAATGAATGTTCTTTGTAAAATTTCAGTCAAATTACCATACAAAGTTTTTTTTTTTTTATAAAAACAAATAAGAATAGATTTGATGCATTGAACACTAATGACTAAAAATCAGAAAGTTATGAGATGGCATCAAAGATACCAAACATGAAGAAAGTGAAATGTCATTAGAAAGAACAGAAAACAAAATCAAGTAGACATCAGAAGAGAGTCAGAAACTTGCTCTTAAACGTTGTTGTTGTTGTTATGTGCCGTCGAGTCGGCCCGACTCATAGCGACCCCTCCTTGGGTTTCCAAGGCAGTATCACTATGGAAGTAGAATTGCCCAACCTTCCTTCCGAGGAGTGGCTGGTGGGTTTGAACTGCCAGCCTTCTGGTTAGCAGTCAAGTGCTTTAGCCACTATGCTACCAGAGCTCCTCACTATGCTACCAGAGAGTAGCTAAAATTAATGGAAGAAATGATGACATAAAAGAGCTGAAGAGAAGATTTCAAAGGGCAGCACAGGAAGACAAAGTATTATAATATAATGTGCAAAGATTTAAGGTTAAAAAACCAAAAGAGAAAAACTTGTTCAGAATTTCTCAAGCTGAAAGAACTGAAGAAAAAATTTCAGCTTCAAGTTGCAATATTGAAGGATGCTATGGGGAACATATTGAACAACCCAAGAAATATCAAAAAAAGATGGAGGGAATACTCAGAGTCAATGTGCCAAAAAGAACTGGTCTACATTCAACCAGATCATGAATGGATGATATTGAAGAAAGAAGTCCAAGCTGTACTAAGGCATTGGTGGAAAACAAGACCCAGGAATTGACAGCTTATCAATTGAGATGTTCCACAAATGGATGCAATACAGGAAACATTCACTCATCTAGGCCAAGAAATCTGAAAGAAAGCTACCTGGCCAACCAACTGGAAGAGAGCCATATTTGGTGATTCAATGCAAAAAATACAAACAATATCATTAATATAACATGCTAGTAAAATTTTGGTAAAGATATTTCAAAAAAGTTGCAGTAGTACATCGACAGGAAGCTGCCAGAAATTTAATCCAGATTCAGAAGAAGATGAGGAACAAGGCTAATTCAGAAAGGTCTTAGCTGAAAGCAAAGAATGCAAAAAAATGTGTTTACCTGTGTTGTATTTACTATGCAAAGACATTTGACTGAATGGATCATAACACATTATGAATAATATTGTGGAGAATGAGAGTTCTGGAACACTTAATTTTGATCATGTAGAACCTGTACATAGATCAAAAGATAGTCATTCAAACAGAATGAGGGAATACTTAATGTATTAAAATCAGAGAAGGTGTACATCAGTGTTGTGTTCTTTCACCATATTCATTTGATCTGTATGCTGAGCATACAGATAATCCCAGAAGCTGAACTTCTGGGATTAATAAGAACAATATGTCATCAGGATTGGAGGAAGACTTGTTAACAATCTGAGATATGCAGATGATAGCCTTGTTTGCTGAAAGTGAAGAAGACGTGAAATATTTACTGATGAGGATCAAAGACTACAGTCTTCAGTTTGTATTACACATCAACATAAAGAAAGCACAGTCCTCATAACTGGATGATAAGCAACATCATGATAAATGGAGAAAAGATGGAAGTTGTCAAGGATTTTATTTTACTTGGATCCACAATCAATGGTCATGGAAGCAGCAGTCAAGAAATCAAATAACAGTGGGCAAATTTGCTGCAAATAATGTCCTTTGAGTGTTAAACAGCAAAGATATCTCCTTGAGGCCTAAGGTGCACTTGATGTAAGCCATGCTATTTTCAATTGCCCCATATGCATGCAGAAATTGGGTAATGTAGAAGGAATACAGAAGAAGAATTGATGCATTTGAGTTATAATGTTGGCAAAAGAAGAAAGCCAGAAGAATGAACAAGTCTGTCTTGGAAGAGGAACAACCAGAATGCTCCTTAGAGGTGAGGATGGTGAGACTACATTTTGCTTACAATGAACATGTTTTCAGGAGGGACCAGTACTAGAAGAAAGACATCCTGCTTGGAAAAGTAGAAGCCCAGAGAAAAAGAGGAAGACCTTCAATGAGATGGACTGACACTGTGGCTGCAACAGTGAGCTCAAACTGTGAAGATGGTGCATGACCAAGTAGTGTTTTGTTCTGTTGGAAATAAGGTTGATATGAGTTGGAACTGATCTGATGGAACTTAATATCAGGAGCTGTGGATTCTTTGATATTCATCCTGTTTCTGCTTCTTGGTGCTTTGTAGATCTGTGGTTTAGTGTATAGCATTAATTTTGGAAAGTTATCAGTTATTGTTATTCCTTATATTCCTTCTATTCTTTTTTCTCTCATTTCTCCTTCTGGTGTTCCCAGTATAAGTGGTAAAGTTTTGTGATTGTCTCAAAATTCTTGAATATTCTATTTTCTATTTCTTTCTTTTTCTTTTTTTTTTTTTCCTCTTTGAATTTCAGATTGGGAAGTTTCTATTGACACATCTTTAAACTCACTGAGTTTTTATACCAATTTAGTGATGAGTCCATCAAAGGTTTCTTGTATTTCAATTACAGTGTTTTTCATTTCTAGCATTTTCTTCTGATTTTTCTAAGAGTTTACATCTTTTAACTTACAATATCCATTTTCTCTGGCATAATATCTGTTTTTTTTTTTTTTTCATTAGAACTCTTAACAACCATAATTATTTTAAATTTCTTTTGTGATAATTCCATAATTTGTCTTAAATCTAGGTTTGTTTTTGAGATTTGTTTGGTCTTCAGACTTTCAGATGATATTTTTGCCCACAATCATGCATGTTTTGGAATTTTTTATATGTTGTATCTGATAATATTATTTAAGGTGGTCATGCTTTTAACATAAGCTTTATATTATTCTGACTAGAACCTGGTCTATGGTTAATATTTGGTGTAACTAATCTTCTAGAAGATTTAGTTCTTTCTCATTTACTTATTTCTTTTGATTTACCTATGATCTCATTCTTAAGTGGATTTTTTAGGTTGCTATTCTCTTATTTATAATCTACTGTCATTGTACTGGGAGCTCTGGTAGCATAGTGGCTAAGGCACTTGACTGCTAACCAGAAGGCTGGCGGTTCAAACCCACCAGCCACTCCTTGGAAGGAAG
>NW_006922471.1:181098-210612 GCF_000298275.1 Orycteropus afer afer
GAAGGAAGGTTGGGCAATCCTACTTCCGTAGTGATACTGCCTCGGAAACCCAAGGAGGGGTCGCTATGAGTCGGGGCCGACTCGACGGCACATAACAACATAACAACAACAACTATAAAAGATAGTAAAAATAAAGAAATATTTTCTCTTGTCTTCTCTTCACTGATTTAAAATAGTTGTATAAAATAATATGTATTCAAAGTAGTCTTGAGTCTACAACTTATAGAAATATATGTGCAGTGTATTTGCTAATAACAGCACAAAGGAGATAGATGGGAGTAAACTTCCCAACTTACTTTATGGGGCCAGTGTTACCCTGATATCATAACTTCATGAAGATATCACAAGGAAAAAAAAAGTAGAATTCAATACATTTTACAAATATGGATAAAATTCTCAAAAATAAACCAGCAAGTAAATCCAGCAGCATATAGA
The DNA here is from genome assembly GCF_000298275.1 of Orycteropus afer afer. Taxonomy (NCBI): domain Eukaryota; kingdom Metazoa; phylum Chordata; class Mammalia; order Tubulidentata; family Orycteropodidae; genus Orycteropus; species Orycteropus afer. The sequence goes on from NW_006922471.1 coordinate 181,534, forward strand.
AAGAGCTATGATATATTGTTAACCAAGAGGGATATATCCCAGGGATGTAAGCTTGGTTTAACATCTGAATATCAATCAAAATAACAAATCACATAAGTAAAATAAAAAAAAACAAAAGTCAAATGATCCTCTCAATGGTTTCAGGAAAAAAAAAATGAACAAAAATCCAATGAAACATCAAGAAACTATGAATAGGAGGGGGCTTCCTCAATTTAACACTATACTTAATGGTAAAAAAATGGATGCTTTCCCCCTAAGGTCAAGAATAAGACAAGGATGACCACTGTCATCACTTATTTAACAATGTACCTCAGATTCTACCCACAGTAATTAGGGAAGAAAAATGAATAAAAATCTTCCAGATTATAAAGAAAGAAGAAAAACTATTTCTGTTCATATGTATATAGAAAAGTTCAAGGAATTCCTAAGAAGCTATTAGAAGTAATGATTTTAGCCAGGTTAAGGATTCAAGATTGAAATATAAAAATCAATTGTATTTCTATACATTTGCAATAAAGAAACTAAAATTAAGTCAGAAAAACAATTTCATTCCTCATAGCATAAAAAAGGATAAGACACTTAGGAATGAATTTTTAAAAAATAAGTACAAATTCTGATACTCTGAAAACTATAATACATTTTTAAAGAAATTAAAGAAGGTCTAAATAAATGGAAAAGTATCCATGCATATAGATCAGAAGACTAAATATGGTTAAGATGGCAATACTCCCAAAAATGATCTACAAATTTAACCCAGTTTTTATCAGAATCCACTGCTAACTTCTTTTTAAAATTTGACAAGCTGAATGTAAAATTCGTGTATAATTTTAAGACAGCAAAGAGAGTCAAAACAATCATAATAAAGGAAGAATAAAACAGGAGGAGGGCTTTTCCTTTGTAATATCAAAACTTACTACAAAGTAACAGTACTCAAGACAGTGTGAAATTAACAGAAGATAAACATAGATCAACGGAATAGAACTCAAAGTCAAGAAATAAACCCATGCATGTATGGTCAAATGATTTTTGACAAGGTTATGAGGACCATTCAATGGGGAGAGAATAATATTTTTGACAAATTGTATTAGAACAACTTGCTAGACCCATTCAAAGTAATAAAAGTGGATTATTACCTTATACCATTTAAAGAACTAGCACCTAAAGGATAAAAGACAATATAAGAGCAAACGCGGTATAATTCTTAGAAGAAAACATGGGAAAATCTGATGTTGGATTTACAAATAATTCTTATATATGACATCAAAAGCACTAGCAACAAAAGACAGATAGATAAATTGGACTTCATCAAAATTTAAAACTTTTGTGTTTCAAAGGATGCCACCAAGAAAGTGAAGAGGCAACTCACAGATAGGAGAAAATATTTGCAGATCGGACAACTGGGGACTTGTACCTAAAAATATACATAAAGAATTCTTACAATTTAATAATAAAAAAATAAATAAACCAATGGAAAAAAATGGGCAAATGATCTGAACAGACATTTCTCTCAAGAAGAAACAAAATTGACCAATAAGTATATGAAAAGCTACTCAACATCCTTGTTATCAGGTAAATGCAAATCAAAACCACAATGGTATAACACTTTTACACTCACTCATATGGCTACAGTGAAAATGTTAGACAAGTGTTGATTGGGGACTGGAACTGTCATGTACTACTGGGGGGAATGTGAAATGATGAAACCCCTTTTGAAAACCATGTGGCAGTTTCTTCAATCATTAACTATAAAGTTACCATATAATCTAACAATTCCATGACTAAGTATATACCCAAGAGAAATGAAAACATTTCCACCCAGAATTTTTGTATGAATATTTATAGCAGTATTATTCGTAATAGCCAAATATGGAGACAACCCATATGCTCATCAACAGACAAATAGATAAACAGAAACTCGTATGTTCGTACAATAAATGTTATTTAGTCATAAAAAAGAATGAAGTACTGAAACATGTTATGACATGGATGAACCTTGAAAACAGTATGCTAAATGAAAGAAGCTAGTCTCAAAGAGTATGTACTATGTGATTTCATTTATATTCAAGTCCAGACTAGGGAAATTTAGAGAGACAAAAAGAAAATTAGTGGTTCCTTAGGGATGACTCTGGGAGAAGAGGGGCATAAGTGGGTGATAGCTAAAGGGTACAGGATTTCTTTATGAGATAATGAAAATGTTCTAAAATTCATTGTTGTAATGACTGCATGCATTTGTGACTATTATAAGAACCACTGAATTGTACACTTTAAATGGATGAATTACGTGTTATGAAAATTATATCTCAACAAAGCTTTTTTTTTTTTTTTTAAAGCATAAGGGAACAAAATTCCATCCTTTCTCTAACTGTGATTTCCACACACAAACATTAAATGCCTTTAAGATTTAATCACACAAATGCCTTTAGGATTTAATCATAGCAGGAACACTGCACTCCATTAAGAATAATGTACATGCATGTGCATATCCACAGCTACAGAAACACACACATATACATTCAACTTTTTGATTTTTTACAGTGAGGATGAAATAAACCAGAAGAAGGAAAATTTAAAGACATGAAAATGAACAAAAAATGTAGCCATCTGTTATTTCAAGTTCCCCTCATTCTCTGTATATTTATGACAATCTCTTAAATTGTATGTATTTGTAATATATGAAGAAAAAGTAATTGTTTCCTTGATCTTCAATGTACTAAAAATTCCTTAACCATGTCTTTCTCAAGTAAGAAGTCTAAGTTTGGAATTAGAATGCCCTGTATTATTTTTAGTTCAGTTGTTAATATTATCATCATTGATGTAAGAGGGATATGTTGTTTATTTTCTTTGGAATAGTTGCTTTCCAAATAATCTTTTCAAAATCCAGTAAACAAACAGCAATGAGTGCTTTGTAAACATGCATATTTCCAGGACTTATTCACAGTTTTAAACCATTACATATAAGAATATGCATTATAACCTACTTAGACGATTCTGAACGCATGTAGCAAAACTATATATTCAGGATTTTCTAAATGTGTAGTCTGTGTCTAAGGCATTCCAGTCTCTGTGATTTATCATATAATAGATATTCATGAAATGTTCTGCATTGTACAGAATGATCAAATATTGAGTGCTTTATATACTCTGGGTGCCAGGGAGACACAATGTCAGTTTCAATTTTTCCTAGGAAATATCTTACACTCTTATAGTTTAGTTATATTTATATATACAGGAATGACTAAAGATAAGAGTGATATCAGTTACTTGCCCAATGATTACTCCTAGAAATGAAAGCCATCAAAGGGAGTTACAAATATTCTGTTAGGAGTACCAAAAACGAAAAAAAAACCCCAACAAATCCACTGCCAGCAAGTCGATTCCGACTCATAGCGACCCTACAGGACAGAGTAGAATGACCTCATAGGAACTGCAGGCTGTAAATCTTTACAGAAGCATACTGCTTCACACTTCTACCATGGAGAGGCTGAAGGGTTTGAAGAGCCACCCTCTTGGTTAGCAGGCAATGCTGTACCACCAGAATTCCTAGTAATTAGGATTACCAGGGAGCTTAAATTAGATCTAGAATTGGGATGAGGATAATGGTAAAGAGAAGGAAGTAGAAGAGAAGTAAAAATAAGAAGACGACTATCAGTTGCAATAGCAAGGTGTTTTCCATTGAATCACCCTGTGATCTTCCATTTCACCAATGAGGAAACTGAAGCTCATACCAAAAACCAAACTCACTGCCCTGGAGTCTATACCAACTCATAGTGACCCTCCTTGGGTTTCTGAGGCAGTATCTCTACTGATGTAGATTGCACAATCTTCCTTCTGAGGAGTGGATGGTGGGTTTGAATCACCAGCCTTCTGGTTAGCAGTCAAATGCCTTAGACAGTATGCCACCAGAGCTCCTGAAGCTCATAGGTGTTGAGGAAATTGCTAAGAGTCTCACATTTAGTAATTGCCAGAACAGATTTGATATCAAGGGCTAAATGCCATGCAAGTCCAAGGAGGGGGAACACAAGAAGCAAAAAGTAAATCCAAGGAATACGTGCCAGCTATGTCACAATGGAACCAAAAGAGAGCATTTATCCTGTTATCTGTTTCAGGGTTGGAAGTTGGGTAGAAGGAAATGGATAAAAATGAATCTGATACACAAGGCAAGCTCATGGCACCTACAAGAATAAGGTGAGTACAGTAACCATTTTTCAGGTATGCTGTCAGGGTAAAATATAAAAAAAAAATGGGACTTGACATCATCCTAAGTTGAAACAAAGGCAGCAGAAGATGCTATGTCCAAATAAGAAGAGCCCATTGCCTACGCCTTTGCCATCTGAGCACTTTTTCTTTTTCACTACCTCCAGAAATCTTCAGATTTTTTTTTATTAATCTCACACTTTATAAGCAAATATAAAATTGCTTTACTGAAATTATTTAAGTTCAACAGCACACAACATCCATGAGACCAAAATGATTTTGCATTTTTAGATGAGTAAAGTGATCTGAGAAATTAATTTGCTTCTCCAAATGATCTGCATGAACATTGCTATTTAAAACTATTGCATTTGACATAAATTTTTTTTAAAAAAATATGCATTTTTGAAAAGTAATTTAAAATATTTCATTTGTTTAACTGCTGAATACATGTTAATAAGTAAGTTTCTTACACCTATGTTTATAAGAGAAGTATTTTAAAGAATTCTTTGTGTACTTTTAAAATTTATATGTGAATGGTTATATCTAGAAATTATGTTGTATATTATTTGTTATGAACAACAACTCATACTTCATGTGGATAATGCATACTGGGAAAGAGGCAAGTTAGATAATATGCCATGTTATTAAAATATATTAAAATGGAACTTAAGACAAATCGAGCTCCTGGTATATAATCCAGAATAAAGGAGGACATACATACATTTGAAAAAAGTCACATTTTGATTTGTAATAAATGTAGAAAAAAAGTTAACAATTTACTATGTGAAAGGATTTTCTCTGATGCTAACGCTCTTAAGTCAGCTTTGAATCTCCATATCCTAACTCTGAAAATCAGTATCTATTGCCCTTAGAAAAATGGCAAATACTACCATGGAATGGGAGTTCTGGTAGCATAGTGCCTAAGGCACTTACTTGACTGCTAAGTAGAAGGCTGGCGGTTCAAACCCACCAGCCACTCCTCGGAAGGAAGGTTGGGCAATCCTACTTCCGTAGTGATACTGCCTCGGAAACCCAAGGAGGGGTCGCTATGAGTCGGGGCTGACTGGACGGCAAACAACAGCAACAGCAGCAACAGCCACTCCTTGGAAGGAAGATGGGGCAATCTACTTCCGTAGCAATACTGCCTCGGAAACCCAAGGAGGGGTCGCTATGAGTGGGGTCTGACTCATCGGCACATAACAACAACAACAACAACGACAACAACTATAGAATGATTTTAATTATAATTCTATTGGTCAAGGAATATTCATTTTTTTGGATTCAGTTGTGGTATAATTTCAAAAGATGTGCAGTGCTCAGACAAAATAAAATACACCTTGAAAAAGACACCCTGAAAGAGACAATTTTAAATGAAAACAGGTCAAATTTGACTTATAATTGTAACCTTGTTTATTTATTTATTTATTATTATTAATTTCCCCACTGCTGAGAAGCAATATAGACTGTAGATCAAGAAAACATCTGTTATAGAAAATCTACATATTGACCTCTCCTTGGTTTTCTGAGGTGGTATCTCTGTGGAAATAAATTACCCAAACTTCTTTCTGAGGAGTGGCTGGTGGGTTTGAACCACTAGCCTTCTGTTTCTGTTTAGCAGCCAAATTCCCTGGGCTCTATACCACCAGAGCTCCCATTCATCTGAGTAGCATAGTTCAAATGTGAAGTCCCAAGTAAAATAATAATTTAAAAAATCTTAGAAAGAATAGTATAACAAATCTATTACAAGATTTGAAACTGGAAGTAATTCTTCTAGGATGAGATGAACCTGAATTTTTTTATGACATAGAATGCAGTTGAAGTGGTTTCAAGAAATTGATTGGGAGGTTGAGTAGATGAAAGAAGGCATCTCAGTTGAGGAACAGAGCATGAGTGAAACACTTTTGACAGAAGTGATTGGCAGAAGGCTGAGAACACTAGCACCCTGTAAATAAATGAGTCATGCTCTGATGACAATTTCTAGGGAAGTTAATTCAGACACTGTGTGGTATTTCTTCAGTGACACTTCATATCTAAAGGATTTACTTTTCTTCTACCAGTTTTGACATTGTAGTTCTTTGTAGCTAAACTTGCTCAAAATGGCTTTGAAAAAATCTTAGTATGACATCCTGCAGAAGATTAGTGTATATTCTCTACATGGGGGAAGAGGAGGGGCTTCATCAATCTGAAAAATAAGATCACTCTTAAAACCTGCTTCCTAGTCTATACCTTGTTTCTACCAAAATAATAATAATTTAAATACTGTATTTATATTTGCTACTTACTCTTTCCTCCTCCTTGTTACCGACATACTTTCTTATGCAAGTTTTTTTTTTTTTTTTTTTTTTTGCCTGTTTGTGTGTTTTTACAAATTGTCTGTTAAGGCATTCGTGAAATGGTTTACTTGTTTATGTTCATAAGCCTAAAATGACTTTCAACAAGTAAACAAATTTTTGTTATCAATGCTGTAAGACTTTATATGTTATAAGACTTTATAGCATTTCTGCAAACAATTTTAGAAAGTTCATTTGTGTTAAGCAAATTCTTTTATTGAAAATGCAAAATTCCAATGAAATTAAGCCATAGGAGTTGATACTTTATATAGTTAATGAAACAATGTGGTTACAAATATATATATGCTTAATTTAGAAAGCCAGACTTGTATTTGAATTCTGGTTCTCTCAATGATAACTGTGTCAATTTGAACAGTCATTAACCTCTCTCATTCTCAGATTTTCCAATCAATAAAATGAGGTCATTAATAATTTGTCACTGGATTGTGAACAAGTTAAAAATTTTTTTACGGGTACTGTAAGTCATAACTAGAGAATTGTATGACTTGACAGATTTCCCATAAATATTTGAGAAGAGTTAGGAAATGTTAAATTAACCTAGAAGTTCCCAGAATAAGGACTTGGGGCTGGAGGAAAGATAATTGTTGCCTAAATCCTCATATCAGCTTTTCATAATTTCAACTCTACATATGCAAAACATCTTCTAATTTATCTTCCCTTTAAATTGCAAGGGATTCAGACCAGAACAGAGCAAGAGAGCAAAGAGAATTCAGGAAGATGAGGTAGATTTCTATAAAGTTAATTTCAAACTTTAGGACTTTGTCCAGAATTGATCAGGCAGAAGAAATCTGTACCATATATAGACAACTTCAGATATAATGTTGTAAGATGCAGTGAATGTGCAAGAATTTTAGAATCAAAGTGATTTCTATTCAATTACTTAACTTTACGACCTTTGGCACTTGCATTATTTTCTAAACTTTAGTTTATAAATCTGAAAAATAAGTAGCATCCTTTTTTATATGCAATATACCTAGAATATAAAATGCATTTAAAAAACTATTATGACACAGAAATGAAGATTATATCAAAATAAAAATTAATAGAAGGAATTATGAAAGTATGGGTACTGAGAATGTCTATAAGCTACAGGGTTACAGGCCACTTTTGGTGAGGAATCTTTCATATATGATGGACTGCAAGAAAAAAGAACAAATATGTTTTGGAGTACTCTTTAGAAGCAAGGATGATGATCCTAGTCTTGCATACATTGGACAGGTTGTCAGGAAGGACCAGTCCCTGGAGAAGGACATCATGCTTAGAAAAATAGAGGGTCAGTGAAAAAGAAGAAAACCTTCAGTGAGGCTGATTGGCACAGTGGCTGTAACAGCAGGCTCAAGCACAGCAATGATTAGAAAGATGGTGTTGGACTAGGAAGTGTTTCATTCTATTGTACACAGGGTCACTATTAGTTGGAACCCACTAGACAGCATCTAGGAGTAACAACATTGGTGAAATATTAATTCAAATGTTGATGGGTGTTTATTAGATACACTCTGAAATCTTAGTTATACACCCTAGTATAAAGGCCCTCAATGAGATGGATTGACACGGTGGCATAGCGATGGGTTCAAGGATAGCAAGGCTCATGGAACTGGCCTAGGACTGGGTGGTGGTTTATTCTGTTGTGATAGGGTCTCTATGAGTTGGAGACTACTCGATGGAACCTAACAACATATATATAGTCAAGACTCTAATTTTACTAAGATAAATTCTAAGAAATTATCAAGAAACAAAACATACCACTATAGACAACTTTTATAAAGTCATTCATTTTCATATTCTAATTATTTAAGATAATATTACTTAGTAGAATTTAGATAAAAACTTTGTAGCCACATATCTATAAAGTATTTGTTAATTTGTTTTTGACTTTATCTTCTTAGATACTTTTCTAGGCTGGAAATTTAAATATGACAAGTACTCATGGTGGGATGGGGAGTGTAAGATAAACCTAATCTCTTTGTCTTTGGTTCTTGAATCTAAAATAAAAAGTCTTGAATATCCCCCAGTGATTGAAATGTCATTGATGAAATCACCAGATAACACCTGAGGGCTTATGTTGATAAAGTGGCAGCAGTGGTAGCCAGCAGGCCAGAAAGACAGCCACGTGAAAAAAGGCTTGAAAAAAGGGTGGAGGACATAATTCAATTAATCATACCTGCATAATGAGCCCTTACATAAAGGGTCTGGACAAGTAAGCTATATCGGCTTCCTGGTTAGTTGAAGATCTTGATGTATGTGGAGGTGAAGGTCCCTTTTTGGGGCATGGAAGCTCTGAGTGGACATCCCTCCCAGACTTTGCTCTATATGCCTCTTTATCTTTATTCTTTTTGTTATAATGAAAGTTTAGGAGCTCTGGTAGCATAGTGCCTAAGGCACTTGACTGCTAACCAGAAGGCTGGCGGTTCAAACCCACCAGCTGCTCGTGGGAAGGAAGATGGGGCAATCTACTTCCGTAGCGATACTGCCTCAGAAAACCAAGGAGGGGTCACTATGAGTACTGTCCAACTCGATGGCACATAACAACAACAACAACAACATAGTGAAAGTTTACTTGTAAGTGTGGCTTTTTTTTCTGAATAATACTATTAAATTGTCTAGCACAAGAAAGTAGTGGGAGCCAGCAAATCAGAAGTGAAGGTGCTGTGGGGACTCCTAAGCTTGAGGGCTAGTGTCTGAGATCTCGAGCAGGCTTTGTAGTCTGGAAGACTGTGCCTTTAACTTGTGGTATCTGATCTGACTCTCAATGGTCAGAGTCAGAGGAAGTGCTCAATATGCAGCTGGTGTCAGAACAAAAGTGGAACAGAGGATAACAGACTTAATTATAAATTTATTTGGGTTGATCAACATAGATTACAAAATCTATGTATGTAAGAGAAGTGAGACAAGAAATTTTAAGATTTGTTCTCAAAGTAAATATTCAAGTTATTCAGCAGCAATAGCCTATACATGTATGTTTATCTGGTTAAAAAATTTTAGTCAAGTGAGTAAGAGAAATAGATTACTGCACCTAATTTTAAACATTAATTAAATAATTTCAAATGATAAACAATTGAATGGTATCTGACACCAGTGACAATTTGATAAAACAATTTTTTGACTGCCACCTAACGCAAATCAAAACTAAAACCAAACCCACTGCCATGGAGTCAATTCTCACTCACAGCCACGGCCACTGGTTTCCAAGACTACAAATTTTTACTGAAGTGGACTGCCCCATCTTTCTTCCACAGAGCAGCTGGTGGTTTCGAACCATGTACCTTTTGGTTAGCAGCTAACTGCTTCAAATACTACACCACCAGAGCTCCTTGCAGATCAAGCAAACTAGCAAAATCAGATAAAATGGAAGTGTAAATGTATTTTGTAAGAAAAGATAAGTGGATTAAACACCTAAAGTACTGGGTGGAAATTCTGACTTTGAAACTAAATAGCCATATCCTTTAGGAAAAATTCATTATTTTTACTGTAAGGGCCTCACATTCCATTAAAATTGAGTTAGTAATGTCTGCCATTGTCATTTAATGAGGGACTGTGAAGACCAAGTGGAACAGCATCTTCAAAGCTGTGTTTTACAATATAAAATGCATTACAAACATGGATCATTAAATTTTTCACATATTTGAAAGAGAATATAATTATTTATTCTTGTTCTTTCCGATTCTTTCATGCATACAACAGAAGGAAAAAATCCACAGTAGTTCTGGTACTTTAATTCAGAAAGTATAAAATATGAAGAACAAAACTTGGAGTCTTAAGGAATACGAAAAAGTACATGTCATGACTGTCCAGAAATACAGGTAATGATACTCAAGTCTCATTAAGAGCAGCATTACAGATTTCAATTGTAGGGCCCTACCAGTCTGAAAGAAAAAGAATAATTAAAAAAAAAAAAAAAAAGTAAATTGAAAGGCTGTGAAATGGAACTCTTGTTATTTGCTAGTCTTACTAGTTAACTTTGTAATTAATATAATGACTCAGAATGAGGAAGCAACTAGGAGTTCTGATATTTCATGAATTATGGTTGCAGCTCCCTTAACTAATCATGGCATGCACATCTTGCATTTACTTCTTTTATTTATTAACGTGTTCTAGGGAAAAAAATGACAATGAATGCAGAAGTAAGCATGGATTCCACTTACAGAATATATAACTAATGCAAAGCAGAAGACTGGCTCATGAAAAAGATTAAAAATAAGAACTATAAAATCATGCAGTTAGTTCTTTACCAGTGCAATTCATATTAATTGGCACATGGAATTGTGTCTTTACATCTCCAATCAATGGATCTGGAATCACACACAAAAAAAGATCCCTTAGAGAATTCACAGCATTACCTTTAACCTTTCTCTTTTTGTTGAAAGGATGATTTATTTCCATCTGCAATGGCAGACTTATATGAGGGGTGATACACAGGAAGAGTATACATTTGTGGTATTTCATTAGCTGATATTGATATTAATAGCTAACTCTTGCTGTCAGATGTTTTTTTATCTAGTTTACCCCATTTACCTTTTCACAATGAGATACACACATGGTAGGATCAAAGTAGAAAATGAAGCAGCGTGACTCTGAAGAAAACACATTATAAGCATTATCCAGTTACTAATTAGACTCTAGGAGAACTCTCATCTGCAATGATTAATGTGCTCTTAAGAAAACAAAAAAATGAGTCATCCTTGTATATGAAAAAGATTTGGTTAACACTGCAATTAATCTTTCCATTTATAGGAGAAAATTGTTTACTGCAAATTTAACTTACCTAAAAAAGACATATGAATTATCCTAGATACTGGTCAAAATAATTTCAAGCTATGGTCTCTCTGTGACTCAGTATTGATTAATCTAATCTTTTCTTGATATACAGGCTTTTTTTTTGTTGTTGTTGTTCAGTTACCACAGATAGCTGGGGCTTCATCCATCACTGGCATTAACATAATTATTATTATTAACAGAAAAATTACATAAATTATTCTTCTTTTAACCAGTTATGCCCACTTTTAAAGTACAGCTAGTTTCACATATAATGGAAAACAGAACATAGCTAAAAACAAAGAGAATGAATGATGATGTTGAATGTGAAGAAAATCATGATCAATAAAGTAATCATTCTTTCTAATTCCATTTTATTCACTTTAATTAGTTTCCAATTTAATTAATATTATATATTACAAGATGAATATAAAATTTCTATTCCATGGAATATAAAGATCCATTGAGACTATTTATGAAAAGGAAATTGTATAAGTCATAATTAATTGAGTGGTTTGTAAAGGCTTCTTTTTACTGGATGATAGTGTTTACTAAAATTATTAATCATAAATACTTCTTTAAATAATTTCTTTCTCTGGCACAGAGTACTATTCTCTGAATTACTTTCTTCAGGTGGAAAATTGTTTTTTTAGTAGAGACAGTACATTAAATTGAATCAAGAGTATTTCCAAAATGTGTTTAAAACACAAGTACATGAATACTAGGAATAATGTCATTTGAAGTGATATACTCTAAGTTATATTATGTCCTTAGGGATGCTGATGTAACTCAAGAATAACTATTTTCTCTTTATAAAATTTATCCCTAAAATGATAAATTCTAATGTCAGTGAGCCCACTAATTATAAGTAAGGTAGTATTAGAAAAGTATGACCTTTATATTCTCTTATCCCTTCAAATAATTTTCATCACATCCATATAATCTAGATGATTTTACATAATTTTATCAAATATAAAATATCAGAATTACTATGGATGGGCACATCAAAAATGAAATAGTTAGTTGTAGGAGATCCAAAAGTTGAATTTAATATCACATGCTCCCTATTTGGTATATAATTTGAGGGAAGTTGTTGCACCATTAATTCCATTAATTTATTTGTTCACTCATTTTGTCCACTTATTCATTCAATATTTATTGGGTATTCATTTTACCCTGTTGTTGTTATGTGCCGTCGAGTTGGCCCCGACTCATAGCGACCCCTCCTTGGGTTCTTGAGGCAGTATCACTACAGAAGTAGATTGTAAGCTCTGGTAGCATAGTGCCTAAGGCACTTGACTGCTTACCAGAAGGCTGGCATTACAACTCCACTTTAAAAGATACTGCAGAAGAAAAATTCTGATCTCATTGGTAAAATGTTAAGAAAGAAATCTGATAATCCACTTTGCCTCATTGGAGAGCTTGTTCAGAGTTAAAGGTCTACTACACTGCTTGATGGAAACTGGCTAGTAGATTGGTCAAGTATATAAAAACTTTGAAGAATCAAGATTGCAAGGTTGATGATAACAGGTATATGAATGAAGACCATTTTGTTACAGAATCAGATTGATAAAATATGTGTTCCAAGTGAATGGTTATCAAATGATATTTATTGCAAGCATCTTACCAATTATTAGGTGACAAAATAATCTACCTTGTTAATCAACCTTTGTTTCAACCACCACAATCTTTGTAAATTAGGGGGTAATTTGACTGAATTAGGCATTTGACTGCTAATCAGAAGGCTGGTGGTTCAAACCCACCAGCCCCTCCTCAGAAGGAAGTTTGGGCAATCTACTCCCGTAGTGATGTCACCTTGGAAACCCAAGGAGGGGTTGCTATGAGGTGGATCTGACTGGATGGCAAACACAACAACAAACAACATAACCAAATTGGAGTAGAAGTAATGGAGGCAACACTTGGGCTCAGTGATATCTTTGTTTCCATCACCAAGGCTGAATTAGCAACCACAATAATTTGATATAAACCCCAAAACCCAAGGAGGGGTCACAGTGAGTCAGGTTTGACTCGAGGGCACATAAAAACAACAACATGGAGCAGGCTGTTACCTGCCCTTACCAGTGTAAGAATTTATTAAAGATGTGGATTTGTTTTTCTTGTTCTCCATGCTGCTGCTATTTGCATCCTTACTAAATTTCATTCATTCATATATCTATCATAACATTCTTTGATAATTGCTATTTTTCTAGCAAGAAAACAAACATGCATATAAATTAGTTTTACCATACTTTCCATCACTCAGAGGCAGGTAGCCTTAAAGAATAGTGGATATATTCTAGGGAAGACTCATTTAAGGTGCTATAATAGATTTTGCCTTGGTATGTGGTACAGGCTCTGAACTAGTAATCAATATATAGTGCTATTTCTCCCAGAGTTAGAAATATGGAGCAAAGAACAAATGGTGAGAAGTTAAAGATGATAGCTTCCAATACCAATTGCTGGCCACATCACAAAATATTGGTTCCCCTACATGTCACTTTTGAAGCTCTGCTATTTTGGAGTTATAATTCTATTAGGGAAAAAAAAATATATATATATCATATATCTGGAAATTCAAACACGTTTCTATTAAATTTAGAATTATGACTGCTAAATAGTAATTTTGTGCTTCTCATGTCACTAGACAGACCAAAGAGAAGTTTATCTTGTTTAGAATATTTGTTTCTGTTTAATAAAGAGCATTATTATTATTTTTTATTTACATTTATTGTGGTGAAAATGTACACAACAAGACATTTGCCAGCACAACAAATTCCATATTTATAGCTCAGGGACATTGATTACATTCTTCATGTTGTGTCACCGTTATTGCTATCCTTTTCCAAAATATTCTACCACCTATTAGCATAAACTCAATGCCTCCAAACAAAAGTTTCCCCCTTCCCTCTCCCTCCTACCTCAGGTAATCACTAATGATCTTTGGTTTATTTACATTTCTTTCCATTTTAATTTCAATCTATCTAGATATTTTCCCTCCCTTCCACTCCCATCCCTAGTAACCAACAAAGAAAATTTCCTTCTATGTGTAAACCTTTCCTTGACATTATATAGTAGTGGACTAATACAATATTTGTCCTTCTGTGGTTGACTTATTTTACTCAGCATAATGTCCTCCATATTCAATAAGTATTAATTTATTGATGTCATTTTTTTATGTGTTTTTTCATCGTGTTGCTGATTTCTTTGTTCCATATAATTTTTCTGTGCTGAGCTCATTTTGTTTATGAATTGTGCTATCATCTGCTTTGTTGCTATTGTTTTAGTATTTGCTAAATATTTGTGCTTGTCCCATTTTTTATTTTGATGAGAAGGTTCATTATTTTCTTTGATTTATTATTTTCTCCCCATGTTTAAAACAATCTGTTCTGTCTCACAATTGTCTTGACTCCCTCACCATTTATAAGTCCTATAACTACACTATGTTTTCCCTCTGTTTGGTTTGTAGGTGTCCTTATTTACCAATTGAAGTCTCTGGTTCCCTGTTGACAGTCTTGTAAGCTTATTTTACTTTGGATACTTCTATACCTGGGTTGCTTCCTGGATTATGTCATTATGTGTGTTAATCATTAGTTGTTGTTTGCTGTTGTTAATTCACTATCAGAAGGACTTCCTTTAATATCTCTTGTATGGTTGGTCTGGTTTTAACAATTTCCCTTAATTTCTGCTTATCTGGAAATGTCTTAATTTCACTTTAATATTTGATGGACAATTTTGCTGGCTATATAATTCTTGGTTGGAGATTTTTTTGTTTTTTCAGGGTTTCATATATATCATCTCATTGCTTTCCTGCCTGCATGGTTTCTGCTGAGAAATCAGAGCCTACTTTTATTGGTTGCCCTTTATAGGTAACTTTTCATTTTTTCTGTGCTTCTCTCGGGATTATTTCTTTGTCTTTGGTTTTGGTGAATTTGATTATGATATGTCTTGGAGATTTTCTTTCGGAATCTATCCTGTTTGGATTTCATTGAACTTCTTGAATGGATATATTCTCTTCTTTCATCATATTAAGGAAATTCTCTTCCAACAAATCTTCAACAATTTTTTCTGTAGTTTTATTTGTCTCTTCCTGTTTTGGAATTCCAATTACATGTAGGTTATTTTTCTTGATGGTATCCCACATGAATCTTAGGTTTTCTACATTTTGTTTTGATCTTTTGTCTGATTGATTCCTTAGCAAAGTAGTATTGAAGTATTTGTCTTCAACCTCATCGATTCTGCCTTTCATTGATTCAATTCTACTCCTTGACCTCTTCAAAGTATTATCTATTTCTGAAATCTTAGTATTAATCTTCTGATTTCTATTGTTTTTGTACCTTTTCTTTTTATTTTGTCAGTTTGTTCTTGTATTGTTTTCCTAAATTGTTCTAGAGTTCTGTCTGTGTTTTCCTTATTTATTTATTTATTTATTATGTTGCTTTTTCCTCAAGGTTGTTTTCTGGGTTTGTATCCTGGTCCCTTGTTACTATTAATTTATCTTGCTTCTTTGTGTGGACTCTGATAGTCTGTTGTCTCTGAGACATTGTGGTGGTGTTATATTTATGTTTAATGTGTGGAAGAAAATGAGAGTGTGTGCACAGATCTCTGCTAGCTGTCTGTATGGAGCAATTGAGGGTGAGTTGAGCTGGTTTGGATGCTGTTTATTGTTGGTCAGTTGGTACAAAGGCAAGTGTTGGCCCGCATTTACTGGGTGGGGCTGCAGGAGGTGCAGGTATGTTTTGGTTGTGTTGGAACAGTTGCTGTCTTCCACTCAGTTAGACAAAAGAAAAAAAAAATTAAAGCAAGAGAACAAAACACTCAAACTTCAGACACAAACAAGAACAATAGCAAAATTAATTAATTAATTTTAAAAAATCAATAAATGAGCAGAAAAATTTTCAAAATATATTAAAAATGGATAAAAGAAGGATAATGAGGAAAAGAGAAAAAAAATCCAAATTATCTGTGGAAGGGGTATGAGAGAAAAGAGCAAGTGTAATAGAATAGTAAAGAAAAAGTGGGAAAACTGCAAAAAGGAAAAGCAAGGGATGGGAAGAATGAAAAGAAAAAAAAAAAAGAACCAGGAAAAGGGGGAAAAATAAAACAAAAGAAAAAAAATGAACCAGGGATTGGAAAGAAAAAAAAAAAAAGATAAAAAAAGAGGGATATAAAAAGAGTAATTTAAAAACAAACAAAACTAAAATTGTATGGGGTGGGGTATGACATCCAGGCTCTGTCAGTGAAGAGATCAGATGGAATTCCTGCTGAAGAAGGTGGGTGGAGGTCGGGGATGGCAACACTTCTGTTCACCAAGAATATGTGGGGTTTAAGAAAAACAAGAGGAATATTGCACCTGTCCAGTTGTCAGCCTCCAGTGCAGCTGCCTGTCCTGTCCTCAGCAAGTGGAATCCAATCCTATATTGCAGTTTAGGAAGAACACTATTTGCATATATTCAAAATGGTTGCACTCTCAGGACAGCCGTTATAGTTCACAAGTCTGTCTGTCTTCTTCTTTGGTGTTTTCTTTTCTTGTTGTCATTAGTGCAGTCCTTGCTCACACAGTCTTTAGTGAGCAGAGCTCATTCTTAGGTTGCTACTGGCATATATTCAAAATGGCTGTGCTATCAGGGCAGCCAGAAGTCTGCAGCTCTGTTTGTCTCCTTTCTCACTGATTTCATTCAGTTTCCTCTATTAGTTGGTATTTAATCCACTTCTTCATCATAGCCATTAAAGTTCAGGGTTCCAGGATCATCTTCTGTATCAGTTTCAATTAGTTTCTCACTGGTTTGTTGCAGAGGGTCTGTGTAGCTTGTCTGCCTATTCTGCCATCTTGCCACAACTCAGAAAAGAGCAGTATTATTATTGTTTAAAAATACGAACATGAAAGATCTAAGATACTCTAAGAAATTCTATACCCAGTGCTTAAAATTAATGGAAGATAATAGCAATCTTATAAAGTAAGATTAACAGAAGTTCATATCTCTCAGTTAATTTTAATCACCTAACCAATTAAATCAACTGGTCACCTAAAGTGCTGACTAAAAGCAAAGAATATAAAAAATCAGAAATAGCATTGGCTATGTGAAGAGTTGAAGAAATGAAGGTCATAGGAGCAACCCATGAACTATTTATATCATTAATTGTGGTAGTTGATGTTATGTGACAACTTGGCTGGGCCTGGTTTTGCATGACTGAGCAGCTGGATGTAGTTATTCCCCATGATGAGACTGGTAATCAACTCCAAGGTAGAATAAGCTCTGAGCAGCTGAGTGGGTGCCTTAGGGATGTGGTCAGCTTCAAGTACATAAGAAGAAGCTTTGAGAAAAGTCTCTGAGCTTTTTTGGTATACCTGGTCCCTGCATGTAGCTGAGTCTTCATTTAGCAGCCTGACATGTTGCCTGCCAATCTTGAGACTGTTTCTAGACTTGAACTAGTGACCTGATGTGTAGCTTAATAATCTTGGGTCTGTGCCATTTTACTTGCTGACCTTGGGTTTGTCAGCCTCAGCAGGTAGCAGCTGCCTGAATAAAGAGAAGCCTCCAGCTTCAGTGGGCTGAGAGCAAAAGGCAGAGTTGAAGCACAAGGTTGAGGGGCCTTCACCCAGCCCCTGGATCTGGCACTTTGAACTCAGACTTGTTGCCTCCTAAACTGTAAGAGAATAAATTCCTGTTTGTTAAAGCTATATATTTATGGTATTTTTCTGTTACAGAAATACTAGAGAACCAAAACACTAATTCTTCCCCACATGCCCTTCCACTTTTTTTTTGTATGAGATGTAGTGATGGTTAAATTCATTATTAAATATACAGTTTGGGGTTTATCAAGATTTTGTAATGAATAAATTAGAGAGGAATGACCATTAACTAGAAATCACAGACTTGGAGTTCTGTTTGGTAATTTTAACTGTTAGGCTTTTGAGGAGGGATAAACATTTATTGTTACATGGGGAAGCTGTGACATACTATGTTTGAGGATATGGTTATTGTTTGATGTTGGACAGTAAAGTGTTTTGAGTTGTGATGAATATCTGGTGTCCATCTAATCTGGGCGAACTGTGGTGCTGTGGTGTTCTACTTACTTTGGCTCTCTTTCTCTGTATATTGTTAACCCTCATGGTATAAATCCTTCCTTCTCAGTATAGTATTTTACCCCTAGGCAATCCCCTATACACACACACACACACACATTAATAATAAATAATGTCCTTGCTTGCTACAAAGACTCAGATATGAAATTTATGTTTTACCATTATTATGTATTGAAGGGAGAGTTCAGTTAGAAAATTGGAAAAATAACACACATGTAGTAGTATCTTGTGCTAGTGCCAATATTTACAAATTGGTAGAAGTGGAACAACTTTCTGATTGGTGGTTTTCTGATTGTGGCAAAGGCAGCAGCTCTTTTAATTAGCCTATTCTGCAGTGTGGCATAAAAATGAACTTCTGCAATTTCAGCTTAGAATTTGTTTTCTCAGCCTGACAAATTCTGTTCACCATATAAGCTTTTAGGAATTTCATTGAAATATTTGTAGCTGGGAATTCTGACCAATAATAGTCATATATACCTATATACCCCACCCAGGCAGGAAGTGAAAAGTCAGGGCAGATGGCCAGATATAGGTAAGGAGGGGGGAGCCCCCACCCAGACAGGAAGTGGGAGCCAGGGTGTATGATCAGATATAGGTAGAGAGAGGGACAGGAAATTGGTGGAGTGGTTTTGGAACAGCTAAAGGAGACAAACTTATTGGTCAGTTTGTCATACTGTGGTGGCTTGCATGTTGCTGTGAGGCTTGAGGCTGTCCCACTGGTGTTTCATATGTCAGCAGGATTGCCGATGGTGGACAGGTATCAGCAGAGCTTCCAAACTGGGACAAACTCAGAAGAAGGAAGAGCCCATCCACTTCTCAAAGAGTTGGCCAGGGAAAAACTTATAAATTGCAGTGAAACACTGTATGATATATTTCTGGACAGCTTTATGAATAGCCCTGAAACATTGTCTAATACTGTGATGGAAGATGAGCCACTCAGGTTGAAAAACACTCAAAATACCACTGGGAAAGAGCTGTCTCATCAGAGTAGAACTGACCTTAATGATATAGATAAAGTAGAGCTTTTGGACCTCCATTTGCTGACGTGGCATGATTCAAAATGAGAGGAAACTGTCACAAACATCATTAATAATTGGAACATGGGAAGTACAAAGTGTAAATCTAGGAAAATTGGAAGTTGTCAGAAATGAAATGGAACACATGAAGACTGATATCCTAGGCATTAGTGAGATGAAATGGACTGTTTTGGGCCATTTTGAATCAGACAACCATATGATCTACTGTGCTGGGAATGACAAGTTGAAGAGGAATGGTGTGGTATTCATTGTCACAAAGAGTGTTTCAAGGTCTATCCTGAAGTACACTGCTGTCAGTGACAGGATAATATAAATACACATACAAGGAATGCTAGTTAATACTACTACTATTCAAATTTACATACCACCCACCAAAGCCAAAGATGAGGAAATTGGATATTTTTATCAACATCTGCAGTCTGAAATCGACCAAATATGCAATCAAGATGTGCTAATTAGTACTGGTGATTGGAAAGCAAAAGTAAGAATTGAAATGCAAAAGTTGGAAACAAAGAAGAATCATCAGTAGTTGGAAAATTTGGCCTTGGTGATAAGAATGACGCTGAAGATTGCATGATAGAATTTTGCAAGACCAATGACTTATTCATTGCAAATACCTTTTTTCAACAACACAGATGGTGGCTACACATGTGGACTTCACCAGATGGAAGGCACAGGGATCAGATTGACCACATCTGTGGCAAGAGGTGATGGAGAAACTCATTCTCTTCAGCCAAAACAAAGCCAGGAGTTGATTGTGGAACAGACCATCAACTACTCAAGTTGATGTTGTACAAGTACAACATTGCAAGGACAAGTTGAAGTTGAAGACAATTTTAAAAAGTCCTTGAGAGCTGAAATATGACCTTGAATATATTCCTCCTGAATTTAGAGACTAATTAAAGAACAGATTTGATGCACTGAGCACCAATGACTGAAAACAGGATTTTTTTGTGGGATGACATCAAGGACATCATTCAGGAAGAAAGAAAAAGGTCATTAAAAAGACAGAAAAGGAAGGAAAGACCAAAATGGATGTCAGAGGAGACTCTGAAACTTGTCCTTGAGTGATAAGTAGCTAAAACAAATGGAAGAAATGACAAGATAAAAGAGCTGAACAGAAGATTTCAAAGAACAGCTTGAGAGACAAAGTCAGTTACTATAATGAAATGTACAAAGATCTGGACTTAGAAAACCAAAAGAGAAAACACAATCAGCATTTCTCAAGCTGAACGAACTGACAAAAAAAATGTAAGCTTTGAGTTGCAATATTGAAAGATTCTATCGGCAATATATTGACTGATACAGGAAACATCAAAAGAAGATGAAAGGAATACAGTCACTGTACCAAAAAGAATTTGTTGATGTTCATCCATTTCAAGAGGTGGCATATGATCAAGAACCAATGATATTGGAGGAAGAAGTCAAAGCTGCACTGAAGGAAGTGGCAAAAAACAAGGCTCCAGGAATTGACAAAATACCCATTGAGATGTTTCAACAAATGGATGTTGTGCTGGAGGTACTCACTAGGCTATACCAATAGATTTGCAAGACAGCTACCTGGCCAACTGACTAGAAGAAATCCATATTCATACCCATTCCAAGTAAAGTGATCCCACAGAACGTGGAAATTATCAAACAATATCATTAATGTCATACACAAGTAAAATCTTATTGAAGATCATTCAAAAATGGTTGCAGCAGTATATTTACAGAGAACATCCAGAAATGCAAGCTGGATTCAGAAGAGAATGTGGAATGAGGGATATCATTGCTGATGTCAGATGGATATTGGCTGAAAGCAAAGAATACCAGAAAGATGTTTACTTGTGTTTTTTTTGACTATGCCAAAGTATTAGAGTGTGTGAATCATAACAAATTATGGATAAAATTGAGAAGAATGAGAATTCCAGAACACTTAATTGCACTCATGAGGAACCTGTACATAGACCAGGAGACTGTCGTTTGAACAGAGAAAGTGGACACTACATGGTTTAAAACCAAGAGGACAGTGCATCAGGTTGCATCCTTTCACCATATTCAATCACCATATTCAATCTCTATGCTGAGCAAATAAATGAGAACCTGGAGCATATGAAGAAAACGGTGGCATCAGGATTATTGGAAGACTCGTTAATAACCTGCTATATTCTGATGACAAAACTTTGCTTGCTGAAAGTGAGGATGACTTGAAGCACTTACTGATGAAGATTGAATACAACAGTCTGCAGTATGAATTGCACCTCAATATAGAGAAAACAAAAATCCTCACAATTGGACCAATAAGTAGCATTACAATAAATTGAGAGAAGATTGAAGTTGTGAAAGATTTCATGTTTCTTGTTTCTACAATCAACAATTGCAGCAGCAGTCAAGATATGAGACAACTTATCACTCACTCTGACTCACTGCCATGGAGTTAGATCCAACTCATAGCGACCCTCTTTGGATTTCCGAGGCAGTATCACTACAGAAGTAGATTGCCCAACTTTCCTTTTGAGGAGTGGCTGGTGGGTTTGAACCACTAGCACAAGCCATGGTATTTTCAATTGCCTCATATACATGTGAGAGCTGGACAATGAATAAGGAAGACTGAAGAGTTGATGCTTTTGAGTTGTGGTGTTGGTGAAGGATGCTGAAAGTACCATGGATTGCTAAAAGAACTAACATACCTGTCCTGGAAGAAGTGCAGCTAGAATGCTCCTTGGAAGTGAGAATAGTGAGATGAAATTTGGTCATGTTGTGAAAAGGGACCATTCCCTGGAGAAGGATATCATGCTTAGTAAAGTGCAGGGTCAACAAAAAAGAAGAAGGCCCTCAACAAGATGGATTGACACAGTGGCTACAACAATGGGGTCAGGTATACCAAGGATCATGGAGCTGGCACAGGACCAGGAAGTGTTTCATTCTGTTGTTGTACATAGAGTTGCTATGAGTCAGAGATGACTCAGCACCTAACAACAACAACATACCAATTCCAAGATTTGTTTTATTTTTGAGAGACCTAGAGAACCATTTTATGTAAAATAAATAAATTGAAAAACATGGTTCTTAAATTAGGCCAAAATTGTGGATCTGCTGGGAAAAAAATCACCTAGGAAATTAAACCTTGAAAATTAAAACTAAATTTTGTTTACCTTTTCTATTAGTGGAGATTGGGACAAAGTTTGTAAGTTTGCTTCCATAAAAGTTTACAGCTTTGGAATTGCCTATGGAACAGTTCTACTTTGTCCTATAGGATCTCTATGAGTCAGAATTGACTGACCATCAATGGGTTTTGAGTCATATTAGTAAAGTTCAGTAATATGCTGAAATTCTTACTGGTATTTGATAATTAGAAAAGTATGTAATAAGACTTTCTAGAACAATTAGGAATTCATGGGAGGTTGGAAACTTTCTAAATGTGGCAAATGAAGCTTTTTGAAAGACCAGATTAAATCCTTGCCTCATTATATGGTATCATTAGTAGTAAGATGAATTTATAGTCTTGAATGAGGGGGAAATTTATTAACTCAATTAGGATTTTTATTTTTTTTATTTTTCTTGTTCTTATGGTTTTTGCTAAGCAGAAAATTGTATCCTTCATCCATCTTACAGAATATTGGATACTTTTTTTCAGTGTCATGTCTTTCAATTACTATCACCATTGTAAAAACTGCCCAGATTGATGGCAGACTTGATAATGCCCTAACTAATAATTTAAGTGATTCAAATGATAGCATCAAAAAGTCAAAGGTAATAAGCTTATGCTCGAATGCCAGAATTATTTCCAGATGATCCTTGGCACATTTTTTCCCTCAATGGACTGTGTGCTCTTCAGAACCATGTTGCCAGATGGCATTTATACTGCTCAGGGAAGAGAGTAATGAAGCTCCATTTACAGCCCTATGTTGCTTTTATCAACTCTTGATAAAACTAAAGAAAACAAATCATTCTCTGAAACAGATACCAAAGAACTATTAGAAAAGGATGTCCAACTAATAAGATACTGGAATCACAAATCTGGATTATACCTGAGATGAAATTGATGAGAGGGGAGGGTGTTGGTAGGGAGCGTGAGGACCATGGAGTGGCCATCAGAAATTTTCCATTTCCTAATGGATTGTTTGTGAGTAATTAGAGCTGATTGATAATTTATTTAATTCTCATGCAAGTGTCTCTCCCTTTAGAAACACTCAGAGAAACAGGAACTACAGAATTTTAGAAGTGGTAGGAAGCATGGCAACTCTAAAAATATTACTATTTACTTTGAAAAACAATTATAGGTTAAAGGATATACTGTCAGCAATCCTGATCTAAACTGTGTGAATTAAAACTTTTCACTTTTAGAGCATTATAACTACAGGTTAAAAATGAAGTCACAAGCAGGGGTTCAGAAATTGTTATCCATCTAGGCTAGATTACTTCCAAGTAGAAAAGAGTACAAAATTGAGGTATGAAGTTTTCAGTGGTTAAAGTGTACAACAAGCAATTTGTTGGTTGGTAAGCAATAATTCTGGCATGTGTATACATATATACTAATATAATATACATGTGTGCACTCACTATCAAATTGAAGAAGTAAAATGTAATAATAGAAGACTCCGAGTTATTCCTCCCAAATCTCATTTGCATTGTTCTTACTCCAACTTATCCTGTACCTGAATTTGACATTCAAATTTTCATGCATATTTTTATACATTAGCTTATATGTAGTTGTCTCCAAACAGCAAGTAGTTCCTTTTGCATACATTAAATTATATGCAAGATATCATACTTTATGATCACTCTGGGATTTACTTCTTTAACAATATTCACTTTATAATTATCCATGGTGACACAACAAGCACTTGTCCCTTCATAGTAGTAGTATGTAGTTTTGCTGTGAACAGCGCAACTTCTTGATTTATTATCATGAATGGAAATTCGGATTGTTTTCAACTTTTTAATGTTACAAACAATGCTATAATGAACATCCCTGAACATGTCTCCCTGGGCACATATGGGCAATTTTATTTTTTGTAATTGCTGAGTTCTAATGTATGTTCATCTTCCACTTCACTAGAGAGTGTGAAATTGCTCTCCAAAGGGGCTCTGCCAACTTACAAATCTGCCAGCAGTGGATAAGAGTTCCCCTTGCCTCACACCTTGCCTTTAGTTATTGCCATTTTAATATTTTTTGTTGCCAATTTAATGGGTGTGAAATTGTAGGTAATTATTGTTTTGATTTGCATTTCCCTAATTAATAATGAGAGTTTGCCCATATGGGTCTCTTCTTCTGTGATTTGCCTTAATTTATTGTGAACTCAACAATAACTTTTAGAGAATGATTATTTTATTTTAGTCAAAATTTGTAAATGCTTTGCAGTTCAAAGTTTTCTTAAATTATTTTATTCTCAAAGTTGCTCTAAAATATTCATGCTTGTGTCCTACCCATAAATATTCAGATTCATTTGTTGTAGAATGTAATCTGGGTACCAAGGTTCTAATACTTGGTAGTTCTGTTGTTGTTGTTGTTTGCCGTCGAGTAGGCCCCGACTCATAGCGACCCCTCCTTGGGTTTCCGAGGCAGTATCATTACGGAAGTAGGATTGCCCAACCTTCCTTCCGAGGAGTGGCTGGTGGGTTTGAACCGCCAGCCGTCTGTTTAGCAGGCAAGTATCTTAGCCACTATGCTACCAGAGCTCCTAGGTCCAGCAAAATTTGGAAACTGTTGCATTAAGTTGACCCTGGATTGTGAATAAGTGAGAACAAACCAAGTTATGTCATATTTTCCACCCTAACAAGTATAAAAAGCTCAAAAGCATAAAAAAATAGAAAATTTTGATTTGTGTGGTTTTATGTCATTCTTTGCTGAGTTCCTTAACATATAATAAACAAAAAAAAATACATATTTTTAAACCTTTAAAAAATATTGGACTAATTCATTTTTTTATTGTAAAAATGCAGAACCTACTGTGTTGGTTTCTTAGGAGTGATGAATGTTGAATTTTAGGGAAATTGATTGAGGTTCAACCATTTCAGGAAGTAGCATATGATCAAGAACCACTGGTACTGAAGGAAGGAAAAAGACCAGGCTGCTCTGAAAGAATTGGTGAGAAGCAAGGGTCCAGAAATTGACAAAACACCAACTGATATGTTTCAACAAACAGCTGCAGCACTGGAGATGCTCACTGGTTTGTGCCAAGAAGTTGGGAAGACAGCTATCTGGGCAACAGACTGGAAGACATCCATATTTGTGCCCATTCCAAAGAAAGGTGATCAACAGAGTGTGGAAATTAATGAATAATATCACTGATATCACATGCAAGTTAAATTTGAAGTAAATTAAGAAATGGTTACAGTGGTACATCTACAGGAAACTGCCAGAAATTCAAGTGGGATTCAGAAGAGGGCTTGGATTGAGGGAATCATTGCTGATGTCCACTGGATCTTGGCTGAAAGCAACGAATATGAGAAAGATGTTTACCTGTGTTTTATTGAATAAGAAAAGGCGTTTGACTGTATGGATCATGAGGAATTATGGGTAACATTGTGAAGAATAGGAATTCTGGAATACTTAATGGAGCTCATGAGAAACCTGTACATAGACCAAGAGGCAGTGGTTCAAACCGAACAAGGGGTTGCTGTGTGGTTTAAATCAGGAAAGGTGCACATCAGGGTTGTATCTTTTTGCCATTCTTTGCTAAGCAAATAATCTAAGAAGCTGGACTATATAAAGAAGAATATGGCCTCAGGAATAGAGGAAGACTCATTAACAACCTGCAATATGTAACTGACATGACCTTGCTTGATGAAAGTGAAGAACACTTGAAGAATTTGCTGATGAAGATCAAAGACTACAGCCGTTAGTGTAGATTACACCTCAAAATAAAGAAAACAAAAATCCTCACAACTGGACTAATAAGCAACATCCTGATAAACAGAGAAAAGATTGAAGATGTTAAGATTCATTTAACTTGGATCTACAATCAATGCCCATGTAAGCAGTAGTCAAGAAATCAAGTGATATATCACATTGGGCAAAACTACTACAAAAGACCTCTTTAATATGTTTAAGAGTAAAGGTGTTTCTTTGAGGAGTAAGGTGTACCTCATATGCATGTGAAAGTTTGACAATGAAAAATGAAGACTGACAATGAATTGATGCATCTAGTTTGTGGTGTTGGCAAAGAATATTGAATGTTCCATGGATTACTAGAAGAAGTACATCTGAAAAACTCCTTAGAAGTGAGAATGGCCAGACTTTGTCTCACATGGTTTGGTTAAGTTGTCAAAGGGAGCAGTCCCTGGAGAAGAGTATCAAAGGCAAAGTAGAGAGTTAAAAAAGGGAGAGACCCTCAATGAGATGAATCGTTGTAGTGGCTGTGATGATGGGCTCAAGCAATTGTGATGATGGCAGAGGACTTGGCAGTGTTTCATTGTTTTATGTATGTTGTTATATACATACATACATATGTTATATATGTTGCTTTGAGTCAAAATTGACTCAATGGCACCTAACAACAACAGCATATGAAAATATTAACTTTTTTCTGATAAAGCTTTGGGACATGTGGCCATATCTGGGAAGGCAATTAAAGATTCCATTACTGCACCCTAATAAGACATACTAAACAAGTGATTAATTGACAGAGCTAGAAAACATGGTTGCCACCATGGGGAAGCAGTTAAGCACATATTTTCTCTTTAGACATGCGATCTCATGAGGAAGCCCAGCAGAGTAATGAATGCTTAGATTTTTTTTTTTTTTTAATTCACCAGATAAATCTTCAGTTCTTGAAGAGAGAAAATGAGCAGAGGAAAGCCCTGCCACTATAATTTATTTATATTTTACTGCATATTTCCTTCTACATGGAAATAAAAATTTGTGGTATTAGGGTCCTCCCTAAAAATGTTTCCTAAACCAAAAAAAAGAAAAAAGAAAAAAAAAAGCTCACTGCCATGGAGTCAGATCCAACTCATAGCCACCCCTCCTTGGGTTTCTGAGGTGGTATCACTAGAGAAGTAGATTGCCAAATCTTCCTTCTGAGGAGTGGCTGGTGGGTTTGAACCGCCAGTCTTCTGGTTAGCAGTCAAATACCTGAGATGAATAATGACCAGAAGAAGAATGAGAGCAGTTCTTAGAGAGAGGATTAGATGTTAGACAAATCCCCTTTATCAAAAACGAGCTGGAGAGGGGTAACTTATTTACATGGAAGACTTGCTATGTGCTACACACTTTTAAGTCCTAGGGAGCTAGAAATGAACCAAAGTACCTGATCTTACAATGACATTTAACAAATAATCCAATCATAAAAAGTATACTGATAAAGTTTTGAAGTGATTTAAAATATGAAGATGAGAGTGACTGTATGGCTTCTTTGGAAGATCTGGAAAAGACATTATGATGATTTGACATTTAATGTAAATTTCAATTGACTTGAAGGATGAATCATTTGCAAAGGAAGATAATTCTGGAGGGAACAATAAATGTAAAGGCTTTGTTCTGATTACCTCTCATTTGTGCCTTAAATTCTTTATGTATATCCACTATTATTAATTGAATTGTTTTCCACAAAAAAAATATCTTTAAGTCCTAACCTCTGGTACCTTTGTTTTTTCTATGGAAATCAGGTCTTTGAAGGTGTTATCAGTTAAGAAGATCATACCAGTGTAGGGTGGGTCTTAACCACATCTGAGTAGTACCTTACATAAGAGAAGAACAAACACTGAAATAGAGAGACTATAGCCATGTGAAGATGTCAAGGAATATCAAAGGTCACCTATCCTCACCATTAACTAGCAGAGAGGCATAGAACACATCCTCTCTCAGAATGTCCAGAAAGAATCAACATGATCAACACTCTGATTTCAGATTCTTAGCTTCCAAAATCATAAAAAAAAATAAATCTTTTCTTTAGGCACTTTAAAGGCTTTGTGGTATTTTGTTATAGCAGCCCTAAGAAACCGTACTTTCTACATGAATAAGTGTCTTTTAGCTGCGTTAATGGATCCATTTGCCCTAATGCTCCTCGGCTTCCCAATGGGTTTGGCTAATGGGAAGATGCAATCTATTAGTAATTTAGAATGCAGAAGGAGAGTAAGGTTAAGGTATTTATTCTCTGGTTCTATCTTTTCAATGACTTGATTATTTCATTCAAAATCCACAGGTAATTCCAAGCTGCACAAGCCATATCTCTATCCTTTAAGTTCCTGTAAGCTCTCCCTGTATTAGACTATACATGATACATAACCTTCCCTCCTAAGAAGCCCCAGGGTACTGTCTTATCCCTTGTTGGTTTTCTTCAATTCAGTCCAGAATTTTTTATAAGGTGATTTTGAAAATTTTTTATCAAGTGAAAATTTGAGTGTGCTTTCTTTTCTGTCAGTACTCTAACTAAAGCCTTTCCTAAGATAAAATATATATATGTGTTTGGCGTGAAGAAAGGATAGGGATGTCTTTAGTGAAGGAGTTCAAAGGCAACCATTTTGAAAAGAGATGGGGGAGATTGGGTAATGTCACATAAGACATGAAAAATTTGACTAAAAACTAGATTTTATTTTAACTGCTATGAAAAACTGGAGAATTGGAAGTTTGTTCTGATTTATATTGTTGTTGTTGTTGTTGTTAAGTGCCGTCGAGTTGTTGCCGATTCATAGCGACCCCATGCACGGCAGAACGAAACACTGCCCGATCCCG
>NW_006922471.1:213914-215823 GCF_000298275.1 Orycteropus afer afer
CCTGGAGAAGGATGTCATGCTTGGTAGGGTGGAGGGTCGACGAAAGAGGGGGGGACCTTCAATGAGATGGATTGACACCGTGGCTGCATTGATGGGCTCAATTATAGCAGGGATTGTGGGGCTTGCGCTGGATCAGGCAGTGTTTCATTCTGCTGTGCATGGAGTCGCTATGAGTCGGAAACAACTCGATGGCACTTAACAACAACAAATATATTTTAAAAACGTATTCTAGATGAGATACCACTACATTAGAGTTCCTAAACAAAAAAATACTAGGTGTACCAAGTGCTGGTAAGGATGTAGAAATATAGGATCTTTTATACATTGCTTTCAAACTCCAAACCAAACCACTGCCATTGAGTCAGTTCCAACTCATAGTGACCCCTGGTTGGGTTTCCAAGGAGGTATGTGTATGGAAGTAGATTGTCTAATCTTCCTTCTGAGGAGTGGCTGGTGAGTTTGAAGCATCAGCCTTTTGATTAGCAGTCAAATGCCTTAGACACTATGCCACCAGAGTGCCTATACATTTTATGCATTGCTTATACAAATGTAAAATAACACAACCACTACAAAAATAAGTTTGGTAGTTTCTTAAGAAGTTAAACATATATGTACACTTAAGATAGTGATCTCACTCATGGACATTACTACAGAAATGTATGTTTTCATTTTAAACTAATGAATCTATAAGTATAGACTCTCTACTTAGACTTCACTGTTGCACGCAGAGTAGGCCACAATTTTTTATAGTGTTTGCCTGGAATAGAGTGTTTATTATTTAAAAATTTCCATCTTTTTAATCTACATTAATGTTTGTTTTGATATTTTAAGGAGCTCTGGTTAAAGTATTGCACTGCTAACCAAAATGTTGGTGGTTCAAAACCACCAGTCACTCCTTGGGAGAAAGATGAGGTAGTTTGTGTGCTATAACGTCACTATGAGTTGGAATCAACTTGATAGTAGTGGGTTTGTTTTTTGTTTTCTTGTTTTAAGGCTTACTTGTCTTTTATTCAACTATTGATATTTATGGGTTGCTGGCTTCTTCAGCAATATCAAGGAATTTTAGTTGTACTTAGTTGAGGTGGGTGTGCTGTATCTCCTTGGAAGATGAAGTCAAGTGGAATGCCTGTTTAATTTAGACTACATCTTTAAAGTTTGGCAGATGTTTTGAGTATTTTCCCAAAGCAAAATCAGTAAATCTCTTAATATCACATAAATAAATGAAAAAAATGGCTGAGTGTATAAATAAATAAAAATTAAATACAGAATTAAATAAACACAATTTCTAGGTCATTGTTTTATTATTAAATGTTTTAGTGATTATAGTAGGATAATTCATATAGTCACTTAAGTGATTACATATGAAGCAAAATAACTCATAATATGCTAAATATGGTTGATCTTCATCCATTTCAGGAGGTGGCATATGATCTAGAACCAATGGTACTGAAGGAGGAAGTCAAAGCTGCAGTGAAGGAATTGGCAAAGAACAAGGCTCCAGGAATTGACGGAATGCTCATTGAGATATTTCAACAAATGGATGCTGCACTGGAGGCACTCACTCGGTTATGCCAAGTGATTTGGAAGACAGCTACCTGGCCAACTGATTAGAAGAGATCCATATTTGTACCCATTCCAAACAAAGATGATCCCACAGAATGTGGAAATTATAGAACAATATCATTAATATCACACACAAGTAAGATCTTACTGAAAATAATTAAAAAACGGTTGCAGCAGTATATTGACAGAAAACTTCCAGAGGTGCAAGCTGGATTCAGAAGAGGACGTGGAACAAGGGATATCATAGTTACTGTCAGATGGATCTTGGCTCAAGGCAAAGAATACCAGAAAGATGTTTACTTGTGCTTTATTGACTATGCAAAGGCATTTGATTTTGTGGATAATG
>NW_006922471.1:222864-225907 GCF_000298275.1 Orycteropus afer afer
TCCACTTCTCAAAGAATTGGCCAGGGAAAACCTTAGGAATAGCAAAGAAACACTGTTTGGCATTGTTAATGGATCCAAGTAAAGTGAAATCTTGACAACCTCAATGTTTCATCTATTTGTCACGATGATGCTTATTGGTTCAAATATGATAATTTTTATTTTCTTTATGTTGAAGTGTAATCCATGCTGAAGACTGTAACCTGTCATTATCAACAGTAAAATCTTCAAATCTTCTTCACTTTCAGTAATCAAGGTTATGCCATCTGCATATCAAAAGTTTTTAATGAATCTTCTTCCAATCCAAAAAGAAAAAAAAAAAAAGTCACATTCTTTTTTATATACTCCAGTTTCTCATATTGTTTGCAGAACCCACAGATTGAATAAGTGTGGTGAAGGAAGACAACCTGCATGTGTACCTTTTCTGATTTTAAACCTAGCAGTATCCTCTTGTTCTGTTCCAATGACTGCCTTTTAGTGAATGTGTAGGTTCTCCAGGACCACAATTAAATGCTCTGGAATTTCCATTCTTCAAAATATTATCCCTAATTATTTATGATCTACACAGTCAAATGACTTTGTACAATCAATAAGACACAGGTAAACCTCGTTCGTGTACTCTCTGCTTTCAGCCAAGATCCATCAGACATGAGCAATAATATCCCTCATCCCACATCCGTTTTTAAATCCAGATTGAATCTCTGGCAATTCCTTGTCAATGTATTATGGCAACTGTTTTTGGATTAACTTCAGCAAAATTGTACTTGTGTATGATATTAATGGTCTCATTTCATAATTTTTGCCTCCTTTTGGATCACCTTTGTTTGGAATGGGAACAGATATGGATCTCTTTCATTTGCTAGCCCAGGTAGCTGTCTTCCAAATTTCTGGTATAGATGAGGGAGCATTGCTAGTGTTGCATCCATTGACATTCTGTCAATTCCTGGAGATTTGCTTTTTGTCAGTGCCTTCAGTATAGCTTGAACTTCTTCCTTCAATGCCATCAGTTCTTGATCATACAAGACCTACTGAAATAATTGAACATCAATCAATTATTTTTGGCACAGTTACTCTATGTATTCCTTCCATCTTTCCTTGATAGTTCCTGCATCATTTGATATCTTGCCCATAGAATATTTTAACATTGCAACTCTAGGTTTTAATTTTTTCTTAAGTTCTTTCAGTTTGAGAAATGTTGAGCATGTTTTTTCCTTTTGGTTTTCTAATCCCAGATCTTTGCATATTTCTTTATTATATTTTACTTGATCTTTGCAAGTCATCCTTTGAGATCTTCTGCTCAAATCTTTTCTTTCATCATTTCATCCATTTCCCTTAGCTTCCCTATATTTAAGAGAACGTTTCAGTCTCTTTGACACATATTTTAGTCTTGTCTTTTCTGTTTTTTAATGACCTTTTGCTTCCTTCATGTATGATGTCTTTGATGTCAACTAACAAAGTCTTTAATATTGAGATTCTTGATTGTCTATTTACACAGATGTATTGTTGTTGTCATTGTAAGGTACCACCAAATTGGCTCCTACTAAAAGAGATCCTGTGTTCAATAGAATGAAATGCTACACCATCCTCAAAATCCTTGCTATGCTTGAGCCTATCATTGCAGCCACTGTGTCAATCCATCTTGTTGAGGGTCTTTCCCTTATTCATTGACCTTCTACTTTACCAAGCATGACGTGCTTCTCCAGGGAACAGTCACTTCTAACAACATGACCAAAGTAAGTGAGATGAAGTCTGGCCATTTTTCCTCCTGAAAAGCATTCAGGCTACACTTATTTTAGGAGAGATTTGTTCTTCTGGCAGTCCATGGTATTGTCAAGATTCTTACCCAACACCACAACTCAAAGGCATCAATTCTTTTTTGGCCTTCCTTATTCATTGTCCAGCTTTCACATGCATGGGATGCAAATGAAAATACCATAGTTTGGGTCTGGTACACCTTGGTCTTCAAAGTGATATCTTTGTTCCTTAACACTTTAGAGGTTTGCAGCAGATTTTCCCGGTTCAATACATCTGATTTTCTGACTGCATTGGGCAATCTACTGCAGTAGTGATTCCGCCTCAGGAACCCAAGGGAGGGTCGCTATGAGTCGGGTTTGACGCAAGGGCACATAACAACAACAACAACAACAATAGGTTCCATAGGTGTTGACTGAGGATACAAGTGAAATGAAATCCTTGACAATTTCAATCTTTTCTCTGTCTATCATAACATATATCATATTCAACTGCAAGGACTTTTGTTTTCTTTATGGTGAGTTGTAGTCCATACGAACAATGTAATCTTTCATCTTCATCAGTAAGTGTTTCAAGTATCTTCACTTTCAGGAAACAAGGTTGTGTCATCTGCATATCTCAGGTTGTTAATGGTTCTTCTTCCATTCCTGATGCTATGTTCTTCTTTATATAGTCCAGCTTTTGGATTATTTGCTCAGCATACAGATTGAGTAAGTATACTGAAAAGTTACAATCCCGACACATATCATTCCTGATTTTAAACCATGCAGTATCCCTTTGTTATGTTAGAATGACAGCCTCTTGGTCTATGTACAGATTATTCATGAGCCCAATTAAGTGTTCTGGAATTCCCATTCTTTGCAATGTAATCCATAATTTGTTATGATCCAAACAGTCAAATGCCATTGCATAGTCAATAAAGCACAAGTAGACATCTTTCTGGGATTCTTAGCTTTCAGCTAACATCCATCTGACATCATCAATGGTATCCTTCATTTCATGTCCTCTTCTGAATACAACTGTGTTAGGCTGGGTTCTCTAG
Source organism: Orycteropus afer afer (assembly GCF_000298275.1). NCBI lineage: Eukaryota > Metazoa > Chordata > Mammalia > Tubulidentata > Orycteropodidae > Orycteropus > Orycteropus afer. The sequence goes on from NW_006922471.1 coordinate 225,656, forward strand.
AGAAGCAAAACCAGTAAAACTTGTATATATATTGTTATTGTTGTTATGTGCCATCGAGTCAGACCCGACTCATAGCAACCCCTCCTTGGGTTGCCAAGGCAGTATCACTGCAGAAGTAGATTGCCCAACCTTCCTTCCGAGGAGTGGCTGGTGGGTTTGAACTGCCATCCTTCTGGTTAGCAGTTAAGTGCCTTAGGCACTATACTACCAGAGCTCCCTATATTTATATATGTTGTTGTTGTTATGTGGCAT
>NW_006922471.1:226007-229820 GCF_000298275.1 Orycteropus afer afer
GAACAGAACAAGGGGACACTACATGGTTTAAAATCAGGAAGGGAGTGCATCAGGGTTGTATCCTTTCCCCGTATTTATTCAATCTATATGCTGAGCAAATAATCTGAGAAGTTGGACTTTATGAAGAAAAACGTGGCATCAGGATTTGAGGAAGAGCTATTAACAACCTGAGATATGCAGATGATACAACTTTGCTTGCTGAAAGTGAGGATGATTTGAGGCACTTACTGAGGAAGATTAAGGAACACAGTCTGCAGTATGGATTACATCTCAATATAAAGAAGACAAAGATCCTCACAACTGGACCATAAGCAGCATCATGATAAATGGAGAAAAGATTGAGGTTGTCAAAGAATTCATGTTGCTTGTTTCTACAATTGAGGCCAACAGAAGCAGCAGTCAGGACATTAGACGAAGGAACTGTTTCAAGTGCTGAGGAGCAAGGATGTCTCCCTGAGAACTAAGGTGCGGCTGACACAAGCCATGATATTTCCAATTGCCTTGTATGCATGTGAGAGCTTGGTAATGAATAAGGAAGATGGAAGAAAGGTTGATGCTTTTGAGTTGTGGTGCTGGTGAAGAATGCTGAAGGTACCGTGGACTGCCAAAAGAACTAACAGATCTGTCCTGGAGGAAGTGCAGCGGAGATGCTCCTTGGAAGCAAGGATGGCCAGACTTCATCTCACCTACTTTGGTCATGTTGTCAGAGGGAACCATTCCCTGGAGAAGGATATCATACTGGGTAAGGTGGAGGGTTGATGAAAGAGGGGAAGACCTTTGACGAGATGGAGCGACACAGTGGTTGCGACAATGGGCTCAAGTATAGCAGGGATCATGGAGCTGGCGCGGGATTGGGCAGTGTTTCGTTCTGCTGTGCATGGGGTTGCCATGAGTCAGAAACAACTGACGGCACTGAACAACAACAACAACATGCTAAAAGCAACACTTGAAGAAGAGCACCATATTCCACCACTTCTTGTACAAATCTATTCTTGCTTCCATATATTTACAAAGTGTAAAAGAAAACTCACAATCTCATATATGGACAAAGTGCGGTGTCAGAATCAATCCATTTATTGAATATTAGGAAAGTTATGCTTCTTTTTAAATTTGCTTCTTTACAAAAAGTTCTAGCATGTCTTTCAACAATCCAGTGAATTTTCTGGTACTTTACATTTAATGTGAATCCCTTCTTTAAAGACTCCTTTTTAATTTGGAGAAGAATAGGTCAAGATCAAGCAAAAATAGTCTTAAACAAACAAAATCTGATGTGGCAGATCTGATGAAGGGGAAATGCTGTCAACTGTCTGGGAAGTTTAGTGGGGAAGTGAGAGAAGTCCTAGGGATGAACGTGTTCAGTTTGTATTACAGAGCAAAGCAGACAGAAGGCTGCTCAATAACCTGTCAGAAGCTGAGAAGAGCAAAGAGACAATTTTCACATCTCCTTCTGATAAGGCAGCAGGTTAATTAAAGGCAATCAATCTAGTGGCAAATGAGAAGAAATTGCAAAGTTTATTTTAACACAAGGGCTCAGGAATGAGCAGACTTTTCCAACTAAAGAACATGTGGAAGCAAGTGGACAGCTTGCTTACTCTTGGGAGAGGAGAGGAAACTGATAAAGTTTGAGAGTCAAGTTTCCGTCCAAATTTGCCACTAAGTTGCTATTCCTTTAACAAGACTTCATTTTTTTTGTTTTGTTTTGTATGGTTTTACCTTTAATCTCTAAAATGAGGACCTACTATATTATAATTATCCTCTAGCATCTGTTTATTTTATATACACAGACCCAAAGAAAGTTTTTGCATATAATCATTATTTGAAACATTGAAATGCTCTTTCCATTTTGTCTGGATAATTGTCTTGGCCAATAAATCCTGTAAAACAGTTATGAAGTTGTATAAGATATGTCTGTATTTTAATAATAATAGCATGTGTTTATATAGAATCTTTCATTTCTGAATCTCAAATGATTTAAATATACCTCATTAATCACCAAAGTATTCTTGGAGGTATGTAGGTGGGTGTTTTTAGCATTATTATCAACAATTAAATAATACCATTGAGATCAATCTTATCTTTAACAACATAAAATAAACATAATTTTTAAACCTTCAAAACCCTCATAATGAACAAAAGAGAAAGACATTCAAATATATATATACTCTCGAACATACTGTAATGTATCAGTGGGACAATTATACAAAATGAATTTGAATCTCATCCTGAAGAAACTACTCTCTTTAGGATACCTTAGACTTTTGTGAAAACATCATTTGTAGTTTCAGGCCTCTAGGATATGACTAGGTGCATTAAAACTATAATTACATTTATTATTGATACAGATGTACTTCTCATTCCCCAGTGACTTTATTTCTGAAAAGTTTGTATGAATTAAAAATTTTACTTAAATAATAATAAGAAAAGAATGAAAAGATTGTGTTAGTTGAATAATTCTTTTTAAGGATGTTGTTGTTGTTGCTAAGTGCCCTTAAGTCAATTCTGACTCATAACAATGCCATATATAACAGAATGAAACACTATCCAGTCCTGCGTCATGCTCAATCATTGCTATGTTTCAGTTCTTTGTCATAGTCACTGTGTCAATCCATCCCATTGATGGTTTTCCTCTTTTGCACTGACCCTCTGCTTTACCAAGCATGATGTCTACAATGAAGTGGATTGCTTGGTGTTTCCTTTCTAGCCATGGTTTTTGTGACTCCCACCTGATGACTAGGTGGGGCTATGCAAACATGAGATATTACTGGCCCACTAAGGGGATTGGATAGCTTGTTAATAATATAAATAAGGTACATGGAACCCTAATGTGGGGAATGGTCACTTTTGCCATCCCACAAGCCTTAAAATGAGCCAACCTAGAGGCAGAAAGAAAGGATCCCACTACTATCACAAAAAAAATACCCATGGGTGGAGCTTGTACTTCAGACTGTGATCCCTGCACTGAATCTCCTTGATTCAGGTGACAGAGAGCTGTGACACCAGAGATGGAAGGAGATAGTGAGAAGCATCAGCAGAAAACCAAGAAATTGGCAGGTGACAGACCAATGAGTCTCCTGGCCCACTGAGTGAGAAAGCTGAGTACCTTCAGGTAGGCAGAACAAGAAAGCTGAATACCTTTGGGCAGGAGGCTTGCTGGCAGAGCGGGGTGCCTCTCTGGGCACCTATCATCAGAACTAAAAGAGTTTTGTAGCACTTGCCCAAGAAAGGCAGAGCCAAGTGAAGGGGCTGAGGGCCAGAGAGAGACCTACCCTCAGGCATGTCTGAGGGGAGACTGTCCTGATCAAAGAACAATAAATATACTGAGTTGGTTTTGAACCTGAATCATAACCTCTTACTTCCCTAAAACAAAACAAAACAAAAAAATAACCATGAATATTGTCTGTGAGTTCTGTATAGCCATTGCAACAAACTATACTACCCAGCAAAAAAATAGAGTGTCATGGGAGGGATGGTTGGTGTCAGAATTGGTAAAATGTTGAGGGGTAGTGGCTTGTTTGACCTCTACAATTTAGGAATCAACTTTGGGCTGTTCATATTGATCTTGATCCTTCTCCCCCAGCTTAAGAAGTTACAGAAGGTCCACATCATTTTTACAGTGTCCTTCTCCAGGAACTAGTCCCTCTTGATAACATGTCCAAAGGATATGAGGTGAAGTCTTGTCATCCTTGCTTCTAAGGAGTATTCTGGCTATAATTTTTCAAAGACAGATTTGTTCATTTCTCTGTCAGTCTATGGTATATTTAACATTTTTTGCCAACACCCTAACTCAAATGCATCAATTCTTCTTTAATCTTT
>NW_006922471.1:235929-237702 GCF_000298275.1 Orycteropus afer afer
AAAATGGCTCATACACTTATAGAAGCTGGCAAGTACCAATTTTTTGGATCAAATGTCAAGCTGGAGGCATTTCCTGACTCACACAGCTGCAGGGGCTGATGAACTCAAGGTTGGCAGGCAGTATACTGGCTATTAACTCAAATGGATGATGAAACCAAGATCACCAGGCTGAATGGTGGATTGTCAGCTCACGGACAGTTGTAGGCAGCACAACAGGATCCAGATACATAGAAGAATCTGTCTTTTCCCAAAAATGTCCATATATATATTGGAAGCAGGACACACCCCTAGGGAAACTCCCTGTCAATGGATTGGCTGCTCAAAATATATACATCCTATCTCATCATAGGAATAACCACATCACAACTGCTTAAACCACTCAGAATCGTAGTCCAACCATGTTGGCACATAACCCCAACTATCACAGCAACTTTCATTTCTGGAAGACTATTGTCAGCATACTGATGCAACTCTTTTTGAATTATCTTCAGCAAGATTTTACTTATGTGTAATAGTCATTATATTGTTCAATAATTTCTATATTCTGTTAGAATTTAGAGGCCATCTGAAGAACAGATTTGACACATTGATCACCAGTGACCGAAGACCAGACCAGTTGTGGTATGATTTAAGAGCATCATATTTGAAAGAAAATGGTCATTTAAAAGACAGGAAAGGAGAAAAGACCAAAATGGATGTCAGAATAGACCCTGAAACTTGCTTTTGAGTGCAGAGTAGCTAAGGCAAACATAAGAAATATTGAAATAAAAGGACAGCTTGAGAAGACAAAGTAAAATATTATGATGAAATATGCAAATATCTGGAGTTAGGAAATCACAAGGGAAGAATATGTGCCATGTTTTTCAAAGAGAAAGAACAGAAGAAAAAAAATCAGCTTTCAAGTTGCAATATTGAAGGATTCTATAGGCAAAATATTGAATGATGCAAGAAGAATCAAAAGAAGGTGGAAGGAAGACAGAGTCACTATATTAAGAAGAATTGATCTATGTCCAACTATTTCAGGAAGTAGCATATGATCAAGAATCACAAATGTAGTCAATTTAATTCCTTTGTACCCCATCCTATAAGTAGTACACGAGTAATCACCTTTTATATTGTTGAAAATACGTATTTGCAATGAATCAGTCATTGGCCTTGCAAAATTCTGTCATGTGATCTCCAGCATTGTTTCTTTCACATAAGCCATATTTTCCAGCTACCAGTCCTTCCTTTTTGTTTCCAACTTTCTCATTCCAACAAGTAATTACCAATAAATCTTCACTGTATGTTTGATATATTTCAGATCACAGAACTTGGTAAAAAATCTTCCATTTCTTCATCTTTGGCAATAGTGTTTGGTGTGTAAATTTGAATAATAGTTGAATTAACTGATCTTTCTTGTAGCATTATGGATATTATCCTATCACTGTCAGTGTTGTACTTCAGGATAGAACTTGAAACGTCTTTTTTGACAATGAATGTGGAACCATTTTTCTTCAATTTGTCATTACCAGCATAGTTACACTATTTGATTATTCAATTAAAAATGATCAATACCAGTCCATTTCATTTCACTCATGCCTGTGATAACAATCTTCATGCATTCCACTTCATTTTTTACAACTTCTAATTTTTCTGGATTCATACTTTGTACACTTCATGTTCTGATTATTAATGGATGTTTGTGGCTGTTTCTTCTCATTTTTAGTCATTCCACTTTAGCAAATGAAGGTCTCAAAATCTTTATCCAACCATATTGTGGTAGACTGGGTT
>NW_006922471.1:238812-256407 GCF_000298275.1 Orycteropus afer afer
TCTAATTCAAGTGTTATCTAAATTATTTATTGATCACAATTCATTTCTTAGTGCCTTATAAAATAGTTAAAATTATACACTAATATTACTGTACCATAGTAGTGAAATTTTCACTTGCATTACAGAATATTTATTTTTATAAAATACTAGTTTTATTTTAATACACACTGGACATAATTATTCCAATTTATCTACCTAGACTCTCCTGAGATCTGAAAGTGACTCATAAGTAATGCCCTTCTTACGATAATGAATTGTTGAAAATAATTCCTTGGAAATGCAACTTGAAAATGTTAAGAATTCATATAAAGTGACTTTTTTTTGGTTGCAGTTAAAAATCTTCAAAAGCACTGGCGTGCATCACTAAATATTATTGATAAGTGTAACTATAAAAGCACAAATGAGTGGCATAATGTCATTTGTTGTATAAAATTCTAAAGAGTAGTTTCTTTTTCAAGTGCTTCAGAGAAGTCAAAGGATTTTTTTAGAAGCAAATGATATTAAATATGATGATCTATTTTCCCTAAAATATACAGTGTCTTTCTCTCAGTAACACTTATTTCACAAAAGTTTAGCTCATAAAATGTTCTCCACATAAAAATGAACCTGCCATTTTACAATGTAGGATGTTTACTGGTTATTTATTACACAGCCATTGCTTTTTGTGAAATTATATTCCATTTATGTATGTATGTTTGTGGGTATGCATAGTAACAAATACTTTGCTTAAAATGGGCAAGAATTATTATTTTAAGAATGAGCAGGTTAAAATAAGTGTCTAAAGTTCACATTTTGGAACTTTCACCAGGAACAGATTATAAATTATACATTTTACTTTCTTTCTCCAAAATAGACATTCCATTGTTCTTGTCAAGTGAACAGACACACTAAGAAAAATTCATTTAGGGTTTTTAAAAAGTGATTAAAAACTGGAATTTATGCTTAGCACCAAAAAACTATCTTCAATCCCCAAAAAATAATTGTCCTTTGGTTATTCAGGCTCATGGAGACCTCGTATGTGTCAGAATAGAGGTGTGGCCCCTAGTGTTTATAATGGCTGATTTTTAAGAAGTAGATTGCTGAATCCTTCTTCCAAGATGTCTTTAGGTACTCTAACATCCTCTTTTGGTCAGTAGCTGATTACATTAATACTTTGCACCACTCTTGATCTTATAATTCTATTTTAAAAAAATCTTATATCCTGCCCTAATACATGTCACCAAATGGAATACCCACGAATCAAATTAACTACATCTGTGGAAACATAAGGTGGAAAACCTCAATATCATCAGTCAAGACAAGGCCAGATGCCAACTGTGGACCAAACTGTTTCACAACTGCAAGTTTAAGTTGAAATGGAAGAAAATTAAAACAAGCCCATGAAAGACAAAATATGACCTTATATATATTCTATCTGAATTTAAAGACCATCTGAAGAATACATTTGACCCATTGAACATCAATGACTGAAGACTAGATGAATTGTGGGTTGACATCAAGGATATCATACATAAAGAAAGCAAAGTCGTTAAAAAGGCAGGAAATGAAGAGAGACCAAAATGGATGTCAGAAGAGACTCTGAAACTTGCTCTTCAAAGGAGAGTAGCAAAAGTGAATGGAAGAAATAATGAAGCAAAAGAACTGAACAGAAGATTTCCAAGGGAAGCCCAAGAAGACACTGAAGAAAGACGTGGGGAAAAAAAAAAAAAAAATCAAATCAAGCCTTGAATTGCAGAAGTATTTCATGAGCAAAACAGTCAGTAATGCAGGAAGCATCAAAAGAAGATAGAAGGTATACACAGAGTCACCATACCAAAAATAATTGATTTATGTACAAATCTGTCTTGGAAGAAGTGCAACCAGAATGCCCCTTGAAAGTGAGTATAGACAGACTTCATCTCACCTGCTTTGGTCATGTTGTCAGAAGGGACCACTCCTTGGAGAAGGATATCATGCTTGGTAAAGTGGAGGGTCAGCAAAAAGGGAAAGACAATCAACAGGATGGATTGACATAGCGACTGCAACGATTGGTTCAAGCATAGGAAGAAATGTGAAGATGGCCCATAACCAGGCAGTGTTTTGTTCTGTTGTGCAAAGGGTTAGAGCCAACTGGATGGCACCTAACATCAAGAACAATGACAACCATTTCACAAGGTAGCATACCATCAAGAATTGATGGTTTTGAAGTAAGAAGTCCAAGCTGCACTGAAGGAATTGGTGAAAAACGAATCTCAAGGAATTTATGGAATACCCATTGAGATGTTTCAATAAATGGATGCAGCATTGGATGTACTCACTTGTTTATGCCATGAACTTTGGAAGATGGATACTTGGCCTACCAACTGGAAGAGATCCGTATTTGTGCCCATTTCAAAGCAAGGTGATCCAGCAGAATATGGAACTTATTTAACCATATCATTAATATCACACAGAAGTAAAATTTTACTGAAGATAAGTAAAAAATAGTTGTAACAGTATATTGACAGGGAACTGCCAGAAGCTCAAGCTGGATTCAGAAGGTGGTATGGAATAAAGGGTATTCCTTCTGATGTCAGATGGATCTTGGCTCAAAGCAAAGAACAGCAGAAAGACGTTTATCTGTATTTTATTGACTTGGCAGTGGTATTCAACTGTGTGGGTTATAAAACAATTATGGATAACATTGAGAGGAACTGGAATTTCAGAACACTTAATTATGCTATTATATAACTTAATTATGTAACCTTGTACATAGTTCAAGAGGCTGTCATTCAAACAGACAAAGGAGACAATGCATGTTTTAAAATGAGGTAAGGTGTGAGTGAGGGTTGTATTATTTTACCATATTTATTCAATCTGTATGCTGAGCAAATAATCCAAGAAACTGGACTATATTAAGAAGAGCAAAGCAACAAGAGGCAACAAGGGCTCTACATAAATGGAAGAACCTGCCTTGTTCATGGATAGGTAGACTGAATATTGTGAAAATGTCAATACTACCTAAAGCAATCTACACATTTAATGCAATCCCAATCCAGATTAAAAAAAAAAAAATAAGGACATGGAAAAACCAATTACTAACTTCATATGGAAAGGAAAGAGACCTCAGATAAGCAGAGCAGTTCTGAAGAAGAACAAAGTGAGAGGTCTCACACTCTCTGATCTTAAAACTTACTGTACAACCACAGTAGTTAAACAGTGTGGTTTTGGTACAATGATAGATAGATAGACCAATGGAACAGAAACAAAAGTCCAGAAATAGACCCAACCATCTATGGACAGCTAATCTTTGACAAAGGTCCAAAACTCATTAAATGGGGAAGAGACAGCCTCTTTAACAAATGGTGCTGGCAAAACTGGATATCCACTTGCAGAAAAATGAAACAAGAACCATAGTTCACCCCACACACAAAAACAAACCCAAGCTGGATCAAAGATTTAAATGTAAAACCCAAAACTAGAAAATTTATCAAAGATAAAATAGGGGCAAATCTAGGAGCCCTAATTTATGGCATAAATAGATTATCAAGTAAAACCCAAAATGCATAAGAGGTAGAAGAGAAGCTAGATGACTGGGACCTTTTAAAAATTAAATTCTTATGTGCATTGAAAGACTTCATCAAAAGGGTAAAAAGAGAACCTACAGATTGGGAGAAAATATTTGCCTATGACATAACTGACAAAGGACTTATCTCTAGTATCTACAGAAAACTTCAACACCTTAACACCCAAAAGACAAACAACTTAATTCAAAAATGGGCAAAAGACTTGAACAGACACTTCACTAAAGATGATATGCTGGCGGCCAACAAACACATGAGGAAATGCTCATGATCTTTCATCATTAGACAGATGCAAATCAAAACAATGATGACATATCATCTCACCCCAGCAATAATAGCAAAGTTCGGTAGGACAGAAAATAACAAATGCTGGTGAGGTCGTGGAGAGATTGGAACTCTTGTGCATTGCTGGTGGGACTGTAAAATGATACAACCATTGTGGCAAATGGTGTGGCATTTCTTTAAAAAACTGAAAATAGAAATACCATTTGAACTAGAAATTCCATTACTAGGAATATATACTGAAGAAGTGAGAGGTAGAACATGACAGACATATGCATGCCTATGTTCATCGCAGCACAATTCACTATACCAAAGAGATAGAAACAACCTAAATGCCCATCAACGGATGAATGGATAACCAAATTATGGTACATTCACACAATGGAATGCTATGCTACATTAAAGAACAATGAAGGATACACAAATCATCTCACAATGTGAATGAGCCCAGAAGACATTATGCTGAGTGAAGTAAGTCAATCGCAGAAGGACAAAATTGTATGAGCCCATTACTTTAAAAAGACAAAGAAGTGTTTGCTTGCAAAATGAGACTCACATTATAGGTCACTGGGGTGGGGAGGGAAAGGGAGAGATTAATTTTGGGCTAATTGGGGGCCACAATCTGATGTGGGTAAGGGGAGAGATAGTATAGAAAGTCTGGGACCACCATGATAGCATTAGGAAAATGGAGGACACTAATTGTGCATATAAGATATAGATAACAGATGCTAATACCAACAAGTGTGCCCACAATACTGCATTAGCATTAACACCAAACACCAGGCTACAGATAAATGCATAAACATGTGAGAAGGTCAGATGGGGGTCAGTAAACAGGAGTATACACTAGACCAAGGATAGATTCAGTGTAGGTTAATCTTGCACAGGTATCAGTGATACAAAATACCCCCAATCCTTACAGAAACAACAGAAGACAGATATAAAGTAATCCCTCACAGACAGCCAAACACTGTGGGAGAGAGATCCAAAGAATCTACTGACTCAGGACCATAGTATTGGAGGGCACCAGACTCAATTGGTCCAACAAAATACATAAAAGTCTTGTTTCTCATTCTACATTGGTGAGTAGCAACTGGGGTCTTAAAAGCCTTCAAGTGGCCCTCAAAGGTGCAGCTAATGGTCTTCTATTGTCAGAAACAAAGAAGAATGCAAAAACAAAACAAAACAAAGGGCATTTAGAAGCAATCAGCCCTAGGACACGATGGCTCTCAAGACCAGAAGAACTAGATGGTGCCCAGCTACCGAAACCAACCACTCAGGAAAGGACCAAATCTAGAGATCCTGGATAGGGTGGGAGAAAATGTGGAACAAAATCCAAAAACTCAATAATGACCAGAATTACTGGTTGGATGGAATCTGGTGAGATCCCCAACACTATGGTTCTGGGATAGATTCTGGGCCTGGGATAAAGCTCACTCCCTGGGGCTGGCTCTCAGCCCAACAGTTAACAAGATGTACATGCAGACCACTCAACCCAGGGTGATGCACCCACATACTCTGTGGAAATGCTTTATTTGGAGCAATCGACCATGGGACACCAGAGGGGCACCATTCACAGGAAGGAAACACAGGACACACAGGAGTGCATAACCATGAGGGGTACAGGGTGCAGAAGGGTTACTGGGCAGGGAGAGTAGGTGATTGGGTTAGGGTTGGGAATGGTAAGTTGACAGTGAAACTAAATGTACATGTAATGTTGAATGTAAAACAAACTCTTAAAATAAAAATAAATAAAAATAAAAAAAAAAAGAACAAAGCATCAAGATTGGAGGAAGATTCATTAACAGCCTATGATATGCATATGACACAACCTTGCTTACTGAAAAGGAAGAAGAGATGAAGCACTTACTGATGAAGATCAAAGACTACAACCATCAGTATGGATTACACTTTAACATTGAAAAAAAATTCTCACAACCAATTAGCAACATTATTATACATGGAGAAAAGATTGAATTTATCAAGGATTTCATTTTACTTGGATCCACAATTAATACCCATGGATGCATAAGTTAAGAAATCAAATGACTTACTGCATTGGGAAAACCTGCTGCAAAAGACCTCTTTAAAGAGCAAAAATGTCACTTTGAAGAGTAAGGTGCTCCTGTCCCAACCCATGATATTTTCAAAAGCCTCATTTGCATCTAAGAGCTGAACATTGATTGAATAAGGAAGACCACAGAAGCACTGATGCATTTGAATTTTGGTATTGATAAGGAGTATTAATGTACTGTGGACTGCTAGAAAAGCAAACAAATCTGTCTTAGAGGAAGTATAGCTAGAGTGGCCGGACTTGGCTCCGGTACTTTGGTCATGTTGTCAGAAGAGATCATTCCCTGGAGAGAAGCACATCGTATTTGGTAAAGTAGAGCGTCAGTAAAAAAGGGGAAGACCCTCAATGAGATGGATTGACACACTGGCTGCAAAGATGTGAGCAAGCACAGTAACCATTGAGAAGATGGCTCAGGACTGGGTAGTGTTTAGTTCTGTTGTATGTAGGGTTGCCCACGAGTGGAAACTCTCTTGACGGAACCTAACAACAACATCAATTGTAACAATTAAGGAAACTTATTTAAGATACTAATTGCTGAACTAAATATTAAAAAAAAAAAAAACCAGAAAGCCAGTAAAACAGAACTAGGCAGTTTCTATCAGATAAACAATATCAATTTCAACTACGACCTAAAGAAACAAGTAATATAATAAAAGTGGAGACTCCAAGTCAGAGAATAAGTCTACATTAGTAAGGAAATTAAACATTTAAAGTTATAACCAAGATCACTTTTAACCTCTGCTGCTGCATAGATTTGGGGCTATGAGGCAATTTTGCAAATGGAATTTTGGGACTGTGCCATGAATGCTTCCATTTATGAATTAGAGCCAAAGGTAGTAGGATTACCTCACAGCTCGGGTAAAGTCTTGGCTCCTGCTGGAAGGCCGTTCTGACTAGGCTAGTTTAGCAATCTTCCCTGACACCTGTGTCATTCTAGCAGTCATTGTCTCTGACTATGATAGATGCTCGATTGTACAATCACTATTTACTGTTTCACACTATCTTGGTTGGAAGCTTCTGAAATAGTCTATATTTCTTTGCATAGTGCCCTTCACAGAGATTAGTTTTTGATGAGGTGTTCACAAATATTTATTAAAGGTATATATCAAATTATCTAGCATATGCAATTGCAAGTTACAGTGCTTATCTTTCATGGCAGTCTGACATTTGAACGACAGAATGTATGAATACGATCATGATTAGAGAATATACCCATTAATTAGATGCTGTTTTTAATGTGTATTTGTGCTAGTTATGCGTGTATTCTTGGCCTGCAAGTCTGAGGTCATGAGCAGATTTAGGAGCCACCTTGTGGATCCAGATCACCTGAATCCATTCCCAACTCCTCCACCCTCAGGCTTGCTCATCGTGGGCCCATCACTTATTACAATCTCGTTTCTCAGATATGATAATAACAATTCCTAGTTTCATATAAGGAGCTCTGGTAGCATAGTGCCTAAGGCACTTGACTGCTCACCAGAAGGCTGGCGGTTCAAACGCACCAGCCACTCTTCGGAAGGAAGGTTGGGCAATCCTACTTCCGTAGTGATACTGCCTCGGAAACCCAAGGAGGGGTCGCTATGAGTCGGGGCCAACTCGACGGCAAACAACAACAACAACAGTTTCATATAGGAGACCATGGGTGGCAGAAATAGTCGTGCACTTGATTACTAACTGAATGTGGTAGTTGAAACTCACTTAGGGGCATCTAGGAGTAAAGGCTTGGTGATTTACTTTAAAAAATTCAGCCACTGAAAACCCAATGCAGCACAGTTCTACTCAGACACACATGGGGTTGCAATGAGTCTGATTTCACTCCAAAGCTATTGGTTTATTATTATTATTATTACTCTTTGGTTGCTATGTGGTTGACATAATTAGTACAGCACTTAGAACAGTTTCTACAAAACAAGCATTTACTAATGTATCAATCACACATCTCTCTGTCCTTCGCTGTTTAGGGCGTTACTTACTCATGTGTTTGACCATTCAGAGCCTACTCCTGACACACGCATTGTAGCAAAGCTGAAGGTTCTGGAGGACATTATTGATGCAAGTGAGTCTGCAGTTAAAGAATCTTGAGTATCTTCAATGGAAAAATATGTGCATTTGTAATTTTTTAAATACTTTTTTCCTGAGAAACCACAAAATCTTATTTAGAGACATGACATTTTCAGTGGTTACACCTTACGCAAGGTGAATCATGAGAACTCTTTCCTGGGAAATTTTTGGTCTGCATTAATTTCACAAGAAAAAAAAATAACCCTATTTCTGCAATAGTGCTTTTTAGATCTATGCTCCACTGGCCTCCCACACATATTACTTAAATGCTACTACAATTACTTTAAATAGATAATACATCAGTGATAGTGTATATTTCATTATTTTGCATCTTGCCTCATTAGCTACAGTCTCATATATCTTCTTACAGAGATAGAGAATTAAGTAATGTGGGACCATTATCATTTAATTTCTACAACCAGTATTTTAAATGAGTAGACCCTATTTGTCTTTATTCTTCTTTTATCTGGGTGGTGAGCTATTGTTTTAGATGGGAGACTTTGGGTTGTGAAGGAAAGAAACCAATTGAAATTAGTTGCAGCAAAAGGTCAATTACAATAAAAATATAGTGTTGTCACAGAATTCTACATAGGAACACATCAAGTCTCAGGAATCTGAAACACAAACAGAAAACTGGACTATGATGTTTAGTTCTTTCTGCACATGCACTCATGGCTGTTTTGGGCTAAACAGACTTTCTCTGCTATTCATTACACATAGACATAAAGTTCTTAAAATCTAATTCAGTGTCATTAGTTAGAAGCTTTTAAATGATGTTTAGCTAATGTACACTAATTTAGACCTATGCCTCACTTACCGACTATCTCATTATCTAACATTTTGCATTTATGAACAATAGCAAAAACATGCTATCTACTTATTTTGCACAATGACAACATATGTCTGGCAGTAATGAACACTGAGATGAGAGATGAGAATAATGTTGGCTGTAATGCTTAAGGTTACATGTTAACTTGATTGGGCCATGATTCTTATGTAATGATGTAATCTGGCATTTATGTAATGATGTAGCCATCCTCCATGTTTGCATAATACTGATTTTTGCATAACAACATTGGTCTTTGGAATCTAACCAAGTCTATAAGTGAGAAGTGTGTATATCCAATGTTACCATATATGGTACAGAAAACTGAAGAAAGATTCTAATATATCAAACTATTTATTTCTGAATTATAAACAACCAAATTTAAATTTTATTAACACTAACAAAGCAACACTAAATTATGAAGACCTCTCTACATCAATTATATATATGTATATGTTTATGTGTATGTATGTGAACATATATGCATATACCTATTTAACATGAAAATAAATACTTGAGCATAGTAATCTAGAAAATTCTAAGTTCAATTCAAAATTGAAATAGAGTCAGATCTAGACTATGTGTGAATATTGGTCAATTTCACTTAATGGCTAATACTATTCAAATAATGAACTGTAAGAGTAGAGGGAAAGAGTCTGTATTATTGTTCTTTTCAGAGCCTATTGTATAAGTTAACATATATCATACTAGTTCTGCAAATAAACTCAAGTTTTTAAAAATATATTATGGGCAAGAAAAGTTGAAAGAAACAATAAAAAAAAAACTAAGGCATATACAATTGTAAGGAAACATAATTTAGAGCATAATGTACAACAGTCTTTAAATCTTCGTGGAAAGACAATACAACAGTTATAAAGGTATAAATATATTCTAAACACAAAGGATGAAATACTAGAACCAGGTTAAAGAGAAATATGATTGTTTCAGTAAGTATTTAAGCTTCATAAATTCTATCTATGTTTAGTGCCCATTTTCCAAACTATAACTTAGTTCAGAGTTTCAAAAGAGCTGTAATGTTAACACTCAAAATAGTTTCCTTCCCCAGGTATTTATTGTTCAG
This sequence comes from Orycteropus afer afer, assembly GCF_000298275.1. Classification (NCBI taxonomy): domain Eukaryota; kingdom Metazoa; phylum Chordata; class Mammalia; order Tubulidentata; family Orycteropodidae; genus Orycteropus; species Orycteropus afer. Next base: position 248,679 of record NW_006922471.1, read on the forward strand.
CCCAAACTTTGAAACAAATGCTCTTCAGTCGCTAACAAAAAAGGTAATAGGGTACAACAAGTAAGGGGAGTTTTTGTTTTTGTTTCTTGTTCTGTGACTTTTACTGCAATCTCAACACAACAACAGCATTCTTCCCACCTCTTCCCTGTGCCCACCCCTTTCATTTGTTATTCCTTCTTATCCCCTCCTGCCTTATTAGTTATATCCCTGAAAAAATGCTATAATTTGTTTTACCTCACATGTTTGATTGTTTTAATGAGAGCATACCCTCCTGATACCACTGTTCACCTTATAGGCCTATCATTTGGCTGACAGTCATGGGAGTTAAGCTCAGCTCCTAGCTTGAAGGTGTCTAAGGGCCACAGTGTCAGGGGTTTCACCTGTCTTCACTGGACCAAGAAATCGTTTTATGAATTTGAATTTTTTCCCACATTTTCTCGGACTCTGTCTGTGTAGAGGTAGATGACAGTAAGGGATCCTCTTATTATGATCCCTTTCAGAATGGCCTAGTGGTAGGCAGGCACCATCTAGTTCTTCTGGTCTCAAGGTTGTGGAGGCTGAGGTTCACATGCTCCACTAGTTCTTTGGATTAATTTTTTCCTGTGTCTTTGATTTTTTTTTCACTCTCGTTTGCTCCAGATGGGGAGACATGAAATTAGATGGCCCCTCACATGTTGTTAACGCCCTAATTGCTATCCACCAAAGTAGGATGTCGAACATTGTCTTCATGGACTGTTATGCCAGTTGACCTTAGTGTCCCTGGTGACTATGGTCCTGAGCCTCCATACCCAGAGACTCATTACCACAGTATGTTTGGATATGACTAAGACATTTTCATAAATTTCCCCCTGTATGCTTTACTACATTCATGGGTATATTTACAGCATATACATAGGTAGAGATTAAAAGATAAAAACCCTCACTGCCGTTGAGTCAATTCTGACTCATAGTGATCCCTCCTTGAGTTTCCGAGGTGTTATCTCTACAGAAGTAGACTGTCTGTTCATCCTTCTGAGGAGTGGCTGGTTGGTTTGAACTGCCAGCCGTCTAGTTAGCAGTCAAATATCTGCACCATAGTGTCTATCAAATATACATATACATATCCCCCCATGGGTATACTCCCATTTGCCTTCCCACCCCTGTTCAGATGGAGTATCTATGTATCCACTTGTAAATTATTGTTATTACCATTATTGTAGAATTGTGTATGTAAAAGCATTTACCTTTTTGTCTTTACCTCTTGTCCCTACGTCTTCTGCTGCCCCCATCATTTTGTGCTGACTTTCCCCTCATTGTTATCTTGGCTTTCCCTTCACCCAAGCTAAGCCCTAGTTGGTGATTTTCCCTCCTTTCCCTCCCATCCATCGTAACCTTCAAAGAACAATTCTTCCTGTGTATAAATCTTTTCCTAACTTTTTACAATAGTGGTATTGTTCAGTAATTGCCCTCTTGCAAACTGACTAATTTCACTTAGAATAATATTCTCCAGGTTTTTCCATGTAATGAGGTGTTTTGCAGACTTATCGTTATTCTTTACTGTTGCGTAGTATTCCATTGTGTGTATGTACCATAGTTTGTTCATCCATTCATCCATTGGTGGACACTTAGGTTGTTTACATTTTTTGTTAGTGTGAATAATACTGTGATAAACACGGTGTGCAGCTATCTGTTTATGTCACAGCTCTTATTTCTCTAGGATATATACCTGGTAGTGGGCTTGCTATATTATATTGTATTTCTATTTCCAGATTTTTAAGGAAGTGCCATACCACTTTCCCCAGTGGTTGTACCATTTCACAATCTCACCAGCAGTACATAAGTATTCCAGTATTTCCGATTCTTCTTAGCATTCATTTTATTTTATTTTTTTAATTTTACCATTAATACTGAGGTGAGATGATATGTCATTGTTGTTTTCATTTGCATCTCTCTAATGACGAATGATTTGGTCAGAAGCATTTCCTCATGAGTTGGTTAGCTGCCTGAATGTCTTCTTTGATGAAGTGTCTGTTCATATTCTCTGTCTTTTTCTTCCTGTTTTTGCAGTATTGTGTATGTAAAAGTGTTTATTTTTGTTGTCTGTACCTCTTGTGTTTCTCTGTGTCTTCCTTTTCTTAATGTTTATGTGTTGGCCACTTGCTTTTAGTATGTTGGCTTTACCTTCACCCAACACATTATTTTTCTCTTACCTATCTAATAATTTTCCTTCCCCTTTCATGTCCTGTGTCAATTTTTAATTGGTTTTGCTTGTCTTTTTTTGTTGTTGACGTGTTGATGTTTTCTATAAGTTTGGAAGATCAGTCCCTTGTCCAGTATATCATTTTCATTTTTTTTTTCCAGTCTTGCAGTGAATTGCTTGATGTGACCCTTCTAGCCATTGTCTTCCATTCTGTGATGTAAATCCTATAATCCACGGCTGTTTGGGGTGGTGTGGTAGTTAAGGTGGGGTGTCAACTTGGCTGGGCAGCTGGTAGTAGTTGTTCCCTATAATGACTGGCAGTCAGCTCTGTGGTGGGATTTGCCTTGAGCTACTGATTGTTAAAGCCATTCCTTTGGGTTATTTCTGTTGGAGCAACACAGGTGGGATGTATCTTGAGTCCTGCCTTGCTGAAGGGTATAATTAAGATCACCACCCTTAGCTTCCTTGAGGGTATACCTACGAATCTTCTGGAAAGGTTACCCTCCTCTTGCTCCGCTTCTGTGTTTTGGCTCATCCTCGTCCCACCCCGGGATTTGGGGCAGCAGCCGTCATCTGATCTGCTGATCAAGGTTCATCAAACCCTGAGAATTAGGAGGATCTTCCAGACCCACTCACCAACCTGGGACTTGCCAGCCTGCCAGCCTCCACCACTACTATGTGAGAAGATCTCTTGGGTGTCTGTGAGTTTTGCAAGGCATTACAGTGAAATACAGAACCCTAAGACAGGGAAATTACTGGGAAGAGGAGTAGTAGTTAATGTCTGAAATGATGGAGTGGCACAGTAGTTTGAACATTTGGGACATCTTTAACCTCCACTTCATGTGGACCAGCCTTATGCTGATCTTTCTGAGAGAAATTATTCAAACAAGCCTGTAAGTTCTCTTTTCACTCTTTGGACAAAACCTTTTGATACAGAAAAATAGTTTAGGAGGCCAAGGTGTCGAGTTTGTCTTCTGCTGTTTGGGGGTTTTTAGCAATATTTAATAGTGTATTTATGCCACATATTAGGCCCCCTAAGTTTGCCCCTGTTTTTTCTTTGATGAACTTTATACTCTGGTTTTACATTTAGGTTTTGGTCTATCTTGAGTTAGTTTTTGTATATGATGTGATATATGGATCCTGTTTCATTTTTCTTCAAATTAATACTGGTTTTGCCAAACCATTTGTTAAAGAGACTATCTCTTCCACATTTAATGAGTTTTGGCCTTGTGTCAAAGATCAACTGACCATAGAGGGATGGGTTACCAATTCAGTTCCATTTGTCTATGTGTCTGATTGTACCAATACCAGGCTGTTTTGACTACTGTGGCTGTGTGGTAGGTTTTGAGATCAAGGAGTGTGAGGCCACCTACTTTGTTCTCCTAAGTAGTATTTCGCTTATTTGCGGTCTCTTTCCTTTCTACAAAAAGTTGGCAATTAGCTTTTCCATCCAAAAAAGTGACGATAGAATCTATACTAAGATTGCATTATATAGATTTATTTGGGTAGTATTGTCATTTTTACAATGTTAAGACTCCTTATCCATAAACATGTTATTTTCTTCCATTTATGTAAATCTCTTTTGGTTTCTTGTGGTTGTGTTTTGTAGTTTTCTTTGTATGGGTCTTTTGTGTCTCTGGTTAGATTTATTCCTAAGTACTTCCTCTTTTGGGTGTCTATTAAAAATTGTATTGTTTTTCTGATTTCCTGTTCAGAGTTCTGTTTGTTAGTGTAGAGGAATCCTCCTGATTTTTGTGTGTTCATGTTGTATCCTGACACTTTCCTGAAACCTTCTATTAGTTCCAGTCATTTTTTGTTGAGTGTCTAGGCTTTTCTATGTATAAGATCATATCATGGTCAAATAGAGGCAGTTTTACTTTTTCTTTGGCAATTTGGATCCCTTTTGTTTACTTGTCTTGCCTTATTGCTCTGGCTGGGACTTCCAGTACAATACAGCATGGGAGTGGTGATAAAGAGCATCCTTGTCTGGTTCCTGTTCTCAAGGGGAATGTTCTCAAACTGTCTCCATTGAGAATAATATTGACTACTGGTTTTGTACATATGTCCTTAATTATGGTGAGAAATTTCTCTTCTATACCTACTTGGCTGAGAGTTTTTTTTTATCAAGAATGGGTGTTGCATTTTGTCAAATTCTGCATTGATTGATATGATTATGTGGTTCTTTTCTTTTGTTTTATTTATGTGGTGGATTATGTTGATTGCTTTTCTGATGTAGAACCATCCTGCATACATGATATGAATCCCGCTTAGTCATGATGTATTATTTTTTTTGATATTTTGTTGGAGCCTAATGGAAAGGTTTTTGTTGAGAATTTTTGTGTTGATGTTCATCATGGATATATATATATATATATATAGTGAAATCTTTGCCTGATTTTGCAATCAGGGTTATGCTTGCTTCATAGAATGACTTATGCAGTAGTTCATCCTTTTCTACGTTCTGGAATAGTTTGCATAGAATTGGTGTCAGCTCTTCTCTGAATGTTTGGTAGAATTCACCTGTGAAGACATCTGGGCCAGGACTTTTTTGTGTTAGGAGACTTTTTTATGACTTGTTCAACTTATTCTTTTGTGATGGGTCTGTTTAAAATTTCTCCCTCAGCTTTTGTTAGTTTGGACAGGTAGTGTGTTTCCGGAAGTTTCTTCTAGGTTTTCAAATTTGTTAGAGCACAGTTCTTCATGGTATTCTGTTATTATCTTATTTATTTGTTAGGTTCTCTTGTAACATCATCTATTTCATTTCATATTCATGTTATTTGCATCTTCCCTTTATTTCCCTTTTTAAATTTACCAGTGGTTTTTCAATTTTATTAATCTTTTCCAAAAACCAATTTCTAGTCTAGCTAATACTTTCTATTGTTTTTCTGTTTAATTTCTGCTGGTGACAGTAGGCTTTTTTTTTTTTTTCTGTTAATTTAAGATTTTGATTTTGAGTCTTTCTTCTTTTTTGATGTGTGCTTCTACTGCTATAAATTGTACTCTGATCATTCATTTTGCTGAATCCCAAAGATTTTAGTGTGTTGTGTTTTTGTTGTCATTTAGTTCAGGGATTTTTTTTGTTTCAATTTTTATTTCTTCTATTACCCAGTACTTTTAGAGCAGGGTATTATTTAGTTTCTATTTATTTGATTTGGGTTTCTTGATCTTGTTGATTTCTTATTTTATAGCATGATCTGAGAAGATGCTTTGTAGTATTTTGATATTTTAAAATATTTTGAGGCTTGCTTCGTGGCCTAACATATATTCTATTCTGGAGAAAGTTCCATGTGCACTGGAAAAGAATGTATATTGTACTGTTGTTGGATGTAGTGTTCTATATACATCTAGAGGTCTAGCTGGGTGATTGTCTTCTTCAGATCTTCTGTATATTTGTTAAGTTTCTTTCAAGCTCTTCTGTTCTTTATTGAAACAAAAACAAAAACAAAAAACTTCACTGCCATCGAGAATTGGATCTCGCTCACAGTGACCCCTCCTTGGGTTTCCAAGGTGCTATCACTACAGAAGTAGATTGCCCAAAATTCCTTCCAAGAAGTAGTGTATTAAAGTATCTGACTAATATTATGGACTTGCCTATTCCTCATTTCCATTCTGTTAAATTTTGGTTTATGTGCTTTGGGGGTCTTTCATTGGGTGCATAGATATTTACTAAGATTGTTCTCTTGTTCAATTGACACTTTAATCATTATATAAACTTATTCCCTGTCTCTTCTGCTGGATTTTGCCTTAAAGTCTATTTTATCAGATATTAATATTGCCACTCATGCTCTTTTTTGGTTGCCATTTGCTTGATATCTTTTTCTATCCTTTGATTTTTAGCTTATTTTAGTGATTGTGTCTAAGGTGTGTCTCTATTAGTCAGAACATTGATGGGTCATGTTTTGTAATCCATTCTGCTACTCTCTGTCTCTTGTTTAGTGTGTGTAATAAATTAACATTAAATGTAATTATTGATAGGTATGAATTCATTGCTGCCATTTTGCTGGGCTGTGTGTGTGTGTGTGTGTGTGTTTATGCATGTGTGTAGTGTTGATGTTTTCTTTGTTCCATATATTTTTCTGTGCTGTGTTCATTTTGCTTATGGCTTTCTTATTTTGTTCATTGCTATTGTTTTAATATTTTCCGAGACTTTATGATTTTCTTCTTTCTTATTTTGGTTTGAAGAGTTATTAATTTTCTTTGAGGTTACATTGTAATATTATTATCTTCCCAAGTTTAAAGTATTCCTTCTATTTTGATAGTTTTAATTTCCTCTCCATTTAGAAATTCTGTAATTACATTGTTTATTCTCTCTTTTTGTTTTGCAGTTATCATCATTTTAAAATTCACATCTCTGGTTCCTATTCTCTGACTTATAGGTTTATTTTATTTTTCATCATTCTTTTTCTGAGTTGATTTCCAGGAAATGCTTTTCTATGTCTTAATCTCCACTTGTCTGCTGTTGGTGGTTCTCTGTCCAGATGATTTGCTTTAGCTTTTCTTGTATGGCTGGTCTGGGCTCTGCAAATTCTCTTAATTTCTGTTTATCTGAGAGTGTCCTAATTTGCCATCATATTCAAGAGATAATTTTTCTGGATATATAATTCCTGGTTGGCATTTTTGTTTGTTTGTTTGTTTCTTTAGCACTTTATATAGTTCATATCACTGCCTTCTTGCTTGCATCGTTTCTGCTGAGAAATCAGAGCTTTGTTTATTGGTTCTTCTTTGTAGGTGACTTGTCATTTTTCCTGAGCTGCTTTCAAGATTCTTTGTCTGTGGTTATGAAAAGTTTGATTATGATATGTCTTGGTGATTTTCTTTTAAGTAGATAATATCTTGGGTTCACTGAGATTCTTAAATGCATATTTTCTCATCTTTCATGATATTAAGGAATATTTTTTCCCAATAAATCATCAACAATTTCTTGGATGTTTATTATTTTATTAAATTAACTTATTTATTTATTTATTTATTTATCTCTTCTTGTTCTGGAATTCCAGTCACACATAAATTATTTCCCTTCATGGTGTTCTATGGACACTTAACTTTCTTCATTTTGTTTAATTCTTTTTTTCTGATTTTTCCTCCAACAGATTATTGTTGAGAGATTTTTATTCAATCTTGTTTATTCTGTGTTCTGATTTAACTCTACTCATCTGTCCTTGCAATGTATTTTCCATTTCTGAAATTTCTGTTTTTGTATGGTTTCTAATTTTACATTTGTTTTGTCAATTTGTTCTTGTGTATATATTTTTAATTTTTATAAAGTTTTGTCTATGTTTTCCTTAATTTTTTCTGTGGTTTCCTTAAACTTTCTCTCATCTTTTAAGATATGGAAATATAGTTCTTTTGAATTCTTTATGAGATAATTTCACTACCATTTCTTACTCTGGAAGATTTTCTGGCTCCTATACTTTGCTACCTTGTTTAGGGCATCAAATCATTTGTGTGTGTGTGTGTGTGTGTGAGAGAGAGAGAGAGAGAGAGAGAGAGAGATTTGAAGCTGTCTGTTGTCTACAAGACATTGTAGTGTTATCCTATTAATTTTTAAAT
>NW_006922471.1:256782-267960 GCF_000298275.1 Orycteropus afer afer
GGGAAATACAAGAAAAGGAAGGAAAAAGCTGAGGAAGAAGGGGGAAGAATTGAAAAGAATAAAAAGAGGAAAAGAAAGAAAAACAAACATATGAACAAACAAACAAACAAAACAAGTGACAATGATAGCTACCAAACACAGTTATGGTGGAAATATGGCACTCACTCTGTAGCAACATGTACAGCCAAGTGCAAAGGGTCATGGGTTGTTGTTGTTGTTGTTGTTATGTGCTGTCGATTCAGACCGGACTCATAGTGACCCCTCCTTGGGTTTCTGAGGCAGTATCATTACGGAAGTAGATTGCCCCATCTTCCTTCTGAGGAGTGGCTGGTGGGTTTGAACTGCCAGCCTTCTGGTTAGCAGTCAAGTGTTTTAGGCACTAAGCTACCAGAGCTCCTAAGGGTCATGGGTGGTACTACTTAGTGGGTTAGTGTGAGCAAAAGAAAAAAGACTAAATGTAAAAAAAAAAAAAAAAAAAAAGGAGCAAACTGGGAAAGATGGAAAAACTGAGAAGGGAAGAAAGAAGAAGAAAAAAGAGAAGAGAGAAAAAAGGAAAAAAAAAATCTGGTGCAAGTGTTAACTGCCAAGCACAGCTTCAGGCACATGGAGCTCACTCTGAGAGAGCTCACACTACCTGCCATTGACAGTGAAGGTGCATGCTGTTGATCACAGATGTGGGGGTAAGAACAAAAGGAAAAAAGACAAAAATGAAGATAGTGTGAAGAGTAATAAATAAAAGAAAACAAAGAAAAGGAAATTAAGATGAAGAAGAAGAAAGCACTATGGAGAAGGAAAATAAATAAAAAGAAGCACAGTGTTGTCAAAAGTGTCAGCCAGTAAACACAGCTGTACAGAATGCACACTTTGGACAATGGAGGGGTAGGGACAGGCACTGTTAACCACATAGACAGTAGGTTAGAGCTCCTGCTTGTTGAGGAAGACAGAAGTAGGAAGAACTAAGCAGGAAAAAAAAAAAGTAGTGTTGAGGGAAATTGACGCATTGCAGGGTGGGTTGAGGTGGGAAGAGCCGTATATCTGGTCACTGAGAGGTTGTGCAAGGTAAGGGGGGACAACACAACTCTCTGGTCACCTGATAACTGATGTAGGTCCTGCTGCTGTCCTGGATAAGTGGAGCTCATTATCTGATACCTGCTCCAGACATCACTTGCCATCATTCAAAATGACTACCCTGTGCCAGGTAGCTGTTTATCACTCCTTATTCACTGTCTTACTTCAGTCTCTTCTTACTGGTATTTGATCTACCTCTTTATGCTTTCCTTTGATGTTTCAGGATGCAAAATTGTCAACCACAGATGTTTCTCTTGTTCTTTTCAAGCTTTGTTATAGAGGGTCTTGATAGTATGTCTGCCTAGTTCATCATCTTGGACTTAGACAAAAAGGTGAATTTTTATGGGAGAACATCCAGGTATCAAAGAAGCTCCAGAATTATTCACCATGGTTGCAAAATCATTATCAATATCAACAATGATGTGATTGTACACAGGGGCATAATAACCTTAAACATGTAGGGATGAATGAAAAGGAAAATACAAGCAATTTAAAGTCAATATATAGATTGTTTCCTTAAAAATCATAATTTACTAGAATTGACTAAGAAATATAAAAATACGAGTAAATAATAATCATTAAATAAATCAGTTAAAGAAGTGTTTAAAACTCTTCCTGAGAAAGAGATATAATGAATTTTATGTAGCCTTTAAAGAGAGATACAAGTCCCTAGGTAGCACAAGTGGTTTGCATTGGACTAACCTAGAGACTGCAGGGTGGAATCTATCTACCCATACTGCAGAAGAAAAGACCTGTGATCTGCTTTCATTAAGATTACCCCCCCCCAAAAAAAAAGGAGCAGTTCCACTCTGTAACAAATGGGTTTGTCATGAATTGTAATTGACTAGATTTCAACCAAAAAACAACATGAACAATGACAATAATGAACATTTTTTCATGAATCTTCATAGAGAAAGAGGGGAAAAAAAAAAAAAAGAAAACCAACTTCCCATCTAATTTTATGAAGCTAATATAGTAAAAAGCGCTCTGGTGGTGCAATGGTTAAGGCATTTGACTGCTAACCAAAAGGTTGATGATGTGAAGCTGCCAGTGACTTCACAAGAGAGAGATGAGTTAGTTTGCTTCCATAAAGATTTATAGTATTGGAGACCCGATAAGGGTTGCTATGAGTTGAAATCAACTTGATGACAGTGAGTGTGGTTTGAGAATATTCTATTGGATTGCTGTAAGTAGGAGTCGACTTCATGGCAGTGGATTTGGTTTGTTGGTTTTTGGTAGACCTTTAATTTTAAAGTTGTCAGGGACTGTACACAAATAAAATGATAAACTATTCTTTCATGAACATATATGCAAAAAGTGTAAGCAATTCACATTTAGCTGTATATACAGATCTATAAGTAATGAGCCATTAACAAATATCATTGTCCATGGAATCAAAGGATGGTTTATTTCAGAGAAATTATCCATATACATTAAAATATTAATTTAAAAATGAAGAAAACTATCATAATTAGCTCAGTAGATCCAGAAAATCGCTTGATCAGATTTGAGAAAATATATTAATATGAACTTTTGCTATTGAAAATGCCACTGGGACTCCAATGCTAATGATAATATTTTCAACAACAATCTGTTTTCTAAAGGAAGAGAAGGTGCATAGGACAATTTATTCATGTCATGCAAATGTAGTTTGAGTCTCACAGACCAACAAAGAACACTAGGGCTTCACTTACTATTTTGGTAGTGATCATGTTGTTGTTGTTAGGTGCTGTCAAGTAGGCTAGGATCCATAGCGACCCTATGTACAACAGAATGAAACACTGCAAAGTCGTCACAATCCCTGCTATATCTGAGCCCATGGTTGCAGTCACTGTGTCAATCCATCTTGTTGAGGGCCTCCTCCTTTTACATGGACCCTCCACTTTACCAAGCATGATATCCTTCTCTAAGGAATGGTCCCTTCTGAAAACATGATCAAAGTAGCTGAGATGAATTCTGCCATTCTTACTTCCAAAGAGCATCCTAGTGGCACTTCTTCCAGGACAGACATGTTATTTCTCCTGGCAGTCCAAGGTACTTTCAGTACCCTTTGCCAACACCACAACTCAAAAGAGTCAACTCTTCTTCAGTCTTCCTTATCATTGTCCAGCTCTCACATGCATATGAGGTGATTGAAAATACCATGGCTTGGATTAGGTGCACCTTAGTTTTCAAAAAGATATCTTTGCTCTTCAGCACTTTAAACAGGTATTTTGCAGCAGATTTGCCCACTGCAGTACATCATCTGAGGTCTTGACTGCTGCTTCTATTGGTGTTGATTGTAGAAAGAAGTAATATAAGATATTTGACAATTTCAATCTTTTCTCCATTTGTCATGATTCAGTTTACTGGTCCAGATATGAGGATTTTCACTTTCTTTATGTTGAGATCTAATCCATACTGCTGACTGTAGTGGATAATCTTTAATCTTCATCAGTAAATGCTTCAAGTCATCTTTACTTTCAGCAAGCAAAGTTGTGTCATCTGCATATTGTAGGTTGTTAATGTGTCTTCTTCCAGTCCTGATGCCATGCTCTTCATATAGTCCAGCTTCTTGGATTATTTGCTCCACATGCAGATTGAATAAGCATGGTGAAAGGATACAGTGCTGACACACTGCCTTCCTGATTTTAAACTATGCAGTTTCCCCTTGTTCTGTTTGAATAACAGGCTCCTGGTCTATGTAGAAGTTTCTCATGAACACAATTAAGTGTTCTGTAATTCCCATTCTTCTCAATGTTATCCATAATTTGTTATGATCCACACAATAGAATGTCTTTTGCAGTCAATGAAACACAAGTAAACATCTTTCTGATATTCTTTGCTTTCAGCCAAGATCCACCTGACATCAGCAATGATATTCATCCTCCCATGTCCTTTTCTGAATCCAGCTTGTGTTTCTGAAGTTTCCTGTCAATATACTGCTGCAATGATTTTTGAATTATCTTCAGCAAGATTTTACTTGTGTGTGATATTAATGATATTGTTCTATAATTTCTACATTCTTTGGGATCACTTTTCTTTGGAGTGGGTACAGATATGGATTTATTCCAGTCAGTTGGCTAGGTAGCTGTCTTCCAAATTTCTTGGCAAAGCTGAGTGAGTGCCTCCAGCGTGGTATCCATTTGCTGAAACATCTCAATGGTATTCTGTCAATTCCTGAAGACTTTTTCTTCACCACCTCCTTCAGTGGAGCTTCAGCTTCTTCATTCAGTACCATTGGTTCTTGATCCTATGCCACCTTCTGAAATGGATGAACATCAGCCAGTTCTTTTCAGTACAGTGACTCTGTGTATTTCTTCCATCTTCTTTTGCTGTCTCCTGAATGATTTAATATTTTGCCCATAGAAGCTTTCAATATTGCAACTCAAGGCTTGAATTTTTCTTCAGTTCTTTCATTTTGAGACATGCTGGGTGGGTTCTTGCCCTTCAGTTTTCTAACTCCACATCTTTGTATGTTTCATTATAATAATTGTCTTCTCAAGTTGCTTTTTGAAAACTTCTGTTCAGCTCTTTTATCTTGTGATTTCTTCCATTTGCTTTAGCTACTCTCCATTCAAGGACAAATTTTGAAGTCTCTTCAGACATCCATGTTGATCTTTTCTTCCTTTGCTGTCTTTTTAAAGACCTTTTGCTTTCTTCATGGATGATGTTCTTGATGTCATCCCACAATTCCTCTGGTTTGCGGTCATTGGTGTTCAATGCATCAAATCTATTCTTTAGATTGTCTCTAAATTTAGGAGGGATATAATCAAGGTCGTATTTTCGCTCTCTTGGACTTGTTTTAATTGTCTTCAGCTTCAACTTGAACTTGCATATGAACAGTTGATGGTCTGTTCCACAGTCAGCTCTGGACCTTGTTTTGGCTGAAGATATTGAGCTTCCACAGCAGCTCTTTGCACAGATGTAGTCCACCTGATTCCTGCGTACTTTATCTGGTAGAGTCCTTGTGTATAGCGTCTGTTTATGTTGTTGAAAAAAGGTATTTGCATTGAATAAGTCTTATAAAATTCTGTCATGCAATCTCCAGCATTATTTCTATCACCAAGGCCATATTTTCCAGTTACTAGTGATTCCTCCTTGTTTCCAACTTCTGCATTCCAATCACCAGTGATAATCAACACATCTTGATTGTATGTTTGGCCAATTTCAGATTACAGAAGTTGGTAAAAATCTTCAGTTTCCTCATCTTTGACTTTAGTGTTTGGTGCATATATTTGAATAGTGGTAGTAGTAACTGGTCTTCCTTGTATGCATATGGGTATTATCCTATCATTGACAGCATTGTACTTCAGGACAGATTTTGAAACATTCTTTGTGATAAATGCCATGATACTCCTCTTCAATTTGTCACAACCTGCATAGTACATCATGTGGTTGTCTGATTCAAAATGGCCAAAACAAGTCCATTTCAGCTCACTAATGCCTAGGATATAAATCTCTATGTGTTCCATTTCATTTTTGACAACTTCCAATTTTCCTGGATTCATACTTCTTACATTCCATGTTCTGATTATTGATGGACATTTGCAGTTCTTTCTTCTCATTTTGAGTCATGTCACATCAGCAAATGGTGGTCTCAAAAGCTTTACTCTATCCACATCATTAAGGTTGGCTCTACTCTGAGGAGGCAGGTCTTCCCCAGTTATATTTTGAGTGCCTTCCAACCTGAGGGGCTCATCTTCCAGCACTATATCGGAAAGTGTTTCAGGGCTATTCATAAACTTTTCCAGTAAGATATCAGCCAGTGTTTCACTGGTATTCATAAGGTTTCCACTGGTCAGTTCTTTGAGAAATGGATGGCCCCTCCCTTCTTCCATGTTTGTCTTAGTCTGAAAGCTCCACTGAAACATGCCCACCATGTGTGGCCCTGCTGGCCTCACATCAACAAGCAAGCCACCACAGTATGACAAACTGACAGAGGAATAGTGGGTAGTGACATCACATATGATTTTAAATTCATGATAAGGAAAAGAGGAAAAAATTTGAAATTATGTTCTTCTGCATAATCATGTTGAATTGCACAGAGAATGTTTCAGTCATGCTATAATATTGGGCAGCACCACTCTAGGATATACAATGTTATATATCAGATGAAAAGTTCAAACCCACCAGCCACTCCTTGGAAGGAAGATTGGGTAATCTACTTCCTTAGTGATACTGCCATGGAAAACCAAGGAAGGGTTGCTATGAGTCAAAATCAACTCGATGGCAGTGTTTTTTTTTTTGTAGTTTTTATATCAGACAGTGTTTCACTGTTATTCATAGGTAACATATCAGGTAATGTTTCATGGCTAATCATAAGGTTTCCAGTGCACTTTTTTTTTTTTTTTTTTTTTCCAGAAATAATAGCTCTGGCCTTCCCAGTCTGTCTTTTTCTTGAAGATCTGCTGGCAAACCTGGTCATGAAGAGTGATACTGCTGGTATTTGAAATACCACAGTATAGCAAACTGACACACGAGTGGTGGCTAGGATATAAAAAAAGGTGTATAAGATTGGGGAAGATATTTTTAAAGACTGTATCTTTGAAGAGAGTGCCTGAAGTGATGTGCTGCCTTTTTCTGACTTTCCCATGACCATACAGCTTGGGATACTAGTGCTCCTCACTCCTCTCCACATGTCAAGTGGGTATTTAAAATAACTGCTGACAGGGAACCGGATGCCTGTGAGAAAGATTGCTCATTCACCACTGGCAGAGCCACTGTGAAGTCTGTTTCAGAGTATTACAGTGGAAACACACTGTGTTTTCAGAAGCATTGTAATAGGCATGTCTATTTGTTAAATAGACAATGGAATGTCCATACAATAGCTGGGCTCAAGTATCTGCAAAGACCTTCACTTTCAAGGCAGTTTTCTTATGAGGGGAAAGGTGATCCCTTTAGAAAGATGCTGAGTCTGTGGAGAGTCAAACATTCCTATACTGTGGCTTTTAAAAATCCATAAAATATACCCCAACAAGAAATGAAAGGAGGTTCCAACCATCTGTCACATCTAGAGGAAATTAATGCTAGATTACAAGTGCACTGGTTAAGTAAACATTTTCCATCCCCGACATATTCTTCTCCACCTCCACAAGGAAACATCACAGTGAGAGGCAAAGGAAAATAACCTCTAAAGTAAGGCTGTGCACTAAGCCATTGTAACATGGGGCAGAGCTGTCTCATTTAGAGGACGGACAAAATTTTGGGAAATGGTCTTTCTGGGGTGGGGGCCTCTATGTTTGAAATTAATATAATCACAGAAGGCATCTTTTTGTAATTTATGTATAACCTTCATTTATACTAGGCACAACTCTACTAAGGAACAGAAATGGTAAAATATTCTGTCAAAAATCTCCCATGGAAATTTGCACATCTCCCTAACTATTTTGTACTAGATATTGGAATCTGATTAGGAAGATGCAGTTCTTCTTAAAAAATAGAAATACAATAAACATCCTAGTAATTATGGCTGTCATTATTGCAAAAAATGAAGAAGTGGAGAAATAGGTTCAGAGCTATAAAGAAACAGTATGCAGCATTAGAAACTTTTCAAATAAATGAACATTTCTCTAAATGGTGCAGTATTGAATAAACAGCATTCGAGTCAATGAGTATCCATTTGGAAAATATAAAAATAAGGACTCTTACCTCATATTACCCACAGAAATTCAAATCATTTGATTGTTGGTGAAAGGTGTCCATGAGTCAGTTCCACATAACCACCTCAAGTATGTGAGAGCAAAGCACTGCCTAGTCCTCACTTTCTTCACTGGCATTGCTACTTGAGCCTATTGTTGCAGCTACTGTGCCAGTCCATCTCATTGAAAGAGTTTTTCACTAACTCTACTTTATTAAGCATGTTGTCTTTCTCCTGCTATTTGTCCTTCCTGATAACATGTCCAAAGTAAGCATGACAAAGTCTTTCACTGTCTTTGCTTCTAAGGAGCATTCTGGCTGTACTTCCTCCAAGACAGATTTATTCATTATTCTGGCAGTCCATGGTATATTCAATGTTCTTCACCAATACCACAATTTCAATTCTTCAATTATTCTTTTATTCTTTATTCATTGTCCAGCTTTTGCATGCATATGAGGCATTTGGAATTAGCATGGCTTGGATCAGGCACACTTAGTCCTCAAAGTGACATATTTGCTTTTCAAGATTTTACAGAGGTCTTTTGCAACATATTTGTTCAATGCAATATGTTGTTTGATTCTTTGACTGCTGTATCCAGTGGCACTGATTGTTAATCCAGGAAGAATGAAATCCTTGACAACTTCAATTTCTTTGTCATTTATCACAGTCTTTTTTTATTGGTCAAGTTGTAAAGATTTTTATTGTCTTTATGTTCTGGTATAATCCATACTGAAGGCTACAGTCTTGTACTTTCATCAGTAAGTGCTTCAAGTTGTCTTCATTTTCTCCAAGCAAAGTTATGCTATCTTAAGTTGTTAATGAATCTTCTTTCAATCCCAATACTGCACTCTTTTCACATAGTCCAGTTTCTTGGATTATTTTTCAGCATATAGATTGATAGAGGAATGCCAAAGAATACATCCCTGCCCCACACCTTTTCCAATTTTAAATTATGCAGTATCCCCTTGTTCTTTTTCCACTGCCACATGTACATCTTGATCCATGTACAAGTTCCACATAAACATAATTAAGTGTTCTGAAATTCCCATTCTTTGCAATGTTACCTATAATTTGTTATGATTAACATAGTTGAATGCCTTCACATAGTTGACAAAAGGTAAACACTGGTATTCTCCGCTTTCAGACAAGATCTATCTGACATCAGTAAAGACATCAGCACTTTTCAAGTGCTTTCCTGAGTCTGGCTTGATTTATGGCAGTTCCCTGTCACTGTACAGCTCTAGCTGTTTTTGAATTGTGTTCAGTAAAATTTTGCTAGCATGTAATCTTAATAATAGAGTCTGATAATTTCCCTATTCTGTTTGACTGCTTTTCTTTGAAGTGGGCATGAATATGGATCTCTTCTAGTTTGTTGGTAAAAAAAACTCCTTTGGAATTTCTTGACATAGGTGAGTAAGCACTTCCAGCACTGACAAATATCTTAATTTGTATTCCATCAGTTTTTGGAGTAGGTGCCTTGAATTTCTTTCTTAAGTACCCTGGTTCTTGATCATATGTTACTTTCTAAAATGGTTAAACATAGACAAATTATTTTCAGTAAGTGACTGTTTATTTCTTCCATCTTATTTTGATGCTTTCTGTGTTAATCAGTCATTTTTTGCCCATAGAATCCTTCAATATTGCAAACCAAGATTTAAGTTTTCTCTTCAGTACTTTCACTTTAAGAAATTCCAATCATGTTATTGCCTTTCAGTTTTATAGCTCTAATTCTTTGCTCCTTTCATTATAATATTTTACCTGTCCTCTTGAGCCACCCTTTGAAGTCCTCTTTTCAGTGTTTTCATGTCATCATTTCTTCTTTTCATTTTAGCTACTCTGTACTTATCACAAGATTCAGTGCCTCTAGACATACATTTTCATCTTTTCTTTCTTTCCTGTCTTTTTAATAATGCATTTTACTTTCTTCATGTATAATGTCCTTAATGCCACCTCACAGTTTTTCTAGTCTTCAATAATTACTGTTCTATTTGTGTTCAACTTTATTCTTGAGATGATTTTCTAAATTCAGATGAGGTCTACTCAATATCATATTTTGGCTTTCTTGGACTTACTTAGGTTTTCTTCAGCTTCTACTTGAATGCGCATGTGAGAAATTGACAGACTATTCTTCAGTCATCCCTGAGCTTTGTCTTGACTATTAATATTGGGTTTCTTCATGTTCCTTTCAACAGATGCAGTCAGTTTAATTCCTGTGTAATCCACCCAGTGAGTCCTACATGTATGGTTATTACTTGTGTTGCTGAACAAAATGTGTTTCTCATGAAAAAGTTTTTGTTCTTAAAGAATTCTATCATGCAGTCTCTGACATTATTCCTGTCACCAAGGCCATATTTTCTAACTATTGATGCTTCTTTTCTGTTTCCACCTATCATGTTCTAATCACTAGTAATTGCCAATGCACCTTGATTGGAAGTTTGATCAACTTCAGACTGCAGCAGTTCATAAAATTCTTCAATTTCCTCTTATTTGCCATTTTTGATTGGTATGTAAATTTGAATAACAGTCATTCTGGTCTTCCATGTAGGAGTATAGATATTGAGCTATCATTGAGAACATTCTACTTCAGGATAGATTTAATTTTGTTTGTTTGTTTGTTTACAGTAAGTATAATGCTGCTCCTCTTCATTTTGTCATTCTCAGGATAACAGATCATATTATTATTGGATTTAAAATGGACAATGTTTGTCCACTCCACCTAATGTATCAATCTTTAAGCTTCAATATCATTTTGACAACTTCCAATTTTCCATACTTTGTACATTAAAAGTGGGCATTATTAATATGTATATATATATAGAGAGAGAGAGAGAGAGAGAGAGCTATTGTTTCTCATTTTGAGTCAAGCCACATCAGCAAATGAAGGCTGAGAAGACTTGACTCCATTATTGTTATTAAGGTTGACTCTGTTCAGAGCAGAAAGCTCTTCTCTAGTTGTAATTTGAGTGCCTTCCAATTTTAGGGGCTAATTTTCCAGCTTTATATAGGAAAATCTTTTATTGTTATTCATAAGGCTTTCCTTGGTTAATATTCAGAAGCCTATCACCAAAGTTTTTTCCTAGTCAATATTACACTAGAAGCTTTTCTGAAACTGGTCCACCAATGGCATAGCTCCAGCATCATAGCAACACACAAGCAACCACAATATGATAAAATGAAAGTCAAGTAGTTGATTATTTGATTACATAGCCAAAAAATCCAAATTTTTTAAAAAAGACAATAAGGAGTATTTAATATAAGAGCAGTCAGCCCAGGGATACAGGTGAGGAGAGACAACTCAGTGATGCCCAAAGTAGCAAGCGGGAAGAGCAGGAGAAAGGGGATTAAAAGCCAGGAAGCCAGAGAGAAGAGCAATCAGCCGAAGGGATTAGGTGAGGAGACAAACTCAGGCCCACCCAGAGTAGCTCGCCCGAAAAGCAGGAGAAAGGGGATAAAAGCCAGGAACCCAGACAGAGGAGCAGTCAGCCCCAGGG
>NW_006922471.1:269371-271284 GCF_000298275.1 Orycteropus afer afer
GGAGAATAGCTAAAGCAAATGGAAGAAATGAAAAGGTCAAAGGGCTGAATAGAAGGTATACTTGATAGAATTTTGCAAAACCAATGAATTACTCATTGCGAGTACCTTTTTTAAACAAAATAAATGATGACCATAGTAATGGAACTTACCAGATAGAAAGCACAGGAATCAAATTGAGCACATCTTTGGAAAGAGATGAGAAGAAGCTCAATATTATCAGTTAGAATAGAGCCAGAGACCAACTGTGAAACAAACCAAAAACCACCAATTGCTCATATGCAAGTTGCAGTTTAAGCTGTAGCAAAACAAGTCCTTAACGTTACGCTGAGTGAAATATGTCAATCATAAAAGGATAAATATTGCATGAACTGACTATTACAAAAAGTCAAGGAAAAGTTTGCACACAGAAAGAAATTTTCTTCATTAGTTACCAGGGATGGGAAAGCAGGGGAGGGAGAATCACTAACTGGGTGAGAGAGAAGTAATATTTTGGGTGAAGAGAAAGGCAACACCAAAAGTGAGTGACCAGTGCAATAACAATCAAGCAATCAATTGATAAAACAAGTCCATTAGAGCCAAAATATGACCTTCAGTATACAACTCCTGAATTTAGAGACCGTCTCAATAACAGACTTGACACTTTGAACACCAGTTACCAAAGACTACACAAGTTTTGGGATGACATCAAGCACATCATACCTCAAAGAACCAAAAGTCATTAAAAAGACAGGGAAGAAAGATACCAAAATGAATGTCTGAAAAGATTCTAAAGATTCCTTTTGAATGTAGAGTAGGTAAAGCAAATGGAAGAAATGATGAAGTAAGAGATGACCAGAAGATTTCAAAGGAAGGTTTGAGAAGGTAAAGTATTATAATGAAATGTGCAAAAACCTGACATTAGAAAAACAAAAGGGAAGAACACTCTTAGTATTTTTCAAGCTGAAAGGACAAGCCTCAAATTGCAATCTTGAAAGTTTCTTGAGGCAAAATATTGAATGAAGCACAGAGTCACTCTAACAAAAAGAATTCATAGATGTTTAAATATTTTAGAAAGTAGCATATGGTCAAGAAACAATGGTATCAAAAGAAGTCCAAGCTGCACTGAAGGAACTGTTGAAAAACAAGGCTCCAGGAAATGAATTGGAATGCCCATGGAAATATTTCAAAAATAACTGCAACTCTGGAAGCATTCACTCATATATTCTAAGAATACTCATGTATTCTAAGAAATTTGGAAGATAGCTCCCTGGGCAACTAACTGGAAGAGATCCATATTTGAGGCCATTCTAAAAAAAGGTGATCCAACAGAATGTGCAAGTTATTGAACAAAACCATTAATATCACATGCAAGTAAAATTTTGCTGAAAATAATTTAAAAGTCATTGCAGTTGTACATTGACAGGGAACTGCTAGAAATTAAAGCCAGATTCAAAAGATCACTGGGAATGTGGGATATCCTTTTGGATGTCAGATGGATCTTGGCTCAAAGTAGAATATCAGAAAGATGTTTGACTGTGTCTTACTGAGTATGCAAAGACATTCAAGTGTGTGGATCATAACAAATTATAGAGAATAATTTGAAGAATGGGAATTTCAAAACACTTAATTGTGCTCCTGCAGAACCTATAAATACACGAAGAGGCAGTCATTAAAACAGAACAAGGAGATAGTGCACAGTTTCAAATCAGGAAAGCTATGCATCAGGGTTGTATGTTTTCATTGTAATCATTCAATCTGTTTGCTAAGCAAATAGTACTAGATAACGGATTATGTAAAGAAGGAAATAGCATCAGATTTGGAGGAAGAGCCATTAAAAACCTGTGATAGGAGGCGGGGCAAGATGGCGGACTAGGCAGAAGGATTGCACAGACCCTCTTCAACAAAGAAAAGGGAAACCAATTAACACAGACACA
>NW_006922471.1:278727-285151 GCF_000298275.1 Orycteropus afer afer
ATGAGACAAAGTATATGTGAACTGCTGTATGAAAAGTGAATTTACTCTGTAAATCTTCACCCAAATCCTAAAAAAAACAACCTGTGATAGGCAGATCAGAAAACTGTGTTTGCTGAAAACAAAGAGGACTTGAAACACTTACTGATGAAGACCAAAGACTACAGTGTTCAGTATGAATTACGCCTTACCATGAAGGAAACAAAAATCCTCACAACTGGACCTGGAAGCATCATCATGATAGCAGAGAAAAGATTGATGTTGTCAATTATTTCATTTTCCTTGGATCTACAAACAATGTCCACAGAAGTAACAGCAACAATTTTGAGGATGGCACAGGTCTTGGGAGTGTTTTGTTCTGTTGTAAATGGCATCACTGACTTGACTGCACCTAAAAGAAAACATGAAAAGTTACGCCAATGATTTGAAGATACGTTTTTAAACATACAACAATATAGAATTAGGGTTGTTGTTGTTATGTGCCGTGGAGTCGGACCTAACTCAGAGCAACCCCTTGGGTTTCCAAGGCGGTATCACTACGCAAGTAGATTGCCCAACCTTCCTTCTGAGGAGTGGCTGGTGAGTTTGAACTACCAGCCATCTGGTTAGTAGCCAAGTGCCTTAGGCACTATGCTATTAAAGCTCTTAATATATAGTAAATTAAAATATATAGCTAAAAATTAATTACATTATTATGAAAATAAAGAATATAAGCAGAACAATTAACAAACCAGAAATCTTGAATGATTTGCTGAAGAATGCTAAGTATTATATTAAAATTAGAAATACTATTACATATTCATCAATTTGGTAAAATAAATACATAATGGGAAAACTTTGGAATATGTTAAATTTGGTTAGTGAATATTTGACATTTGATATATTATTTTTGCATTTATTATTAATTGTCCTGTAAAATTGATGTCCTAGGCATTAGTGAATTGTAATAGACTGGTATTGCCTATTTTGAATCTGATAATAATTTGGTCTACTTAAAAAGTAATAAAAATATTTATAAAGCTAAAAATATTCCCCCAGAATTATTCTTTTCCTTTGCTGTGACATAATAAATAGACACATTCTTTGGCAAGCATCTGGAAAATTAATACATGTAATGTTAAAATGTTCACGCATTTTTACATAATAAATCACTTTTGAGTAGCCTAAAGAAATAATTGCCAGGGTTGACAAAATTTGCATTCATTAAAATATTCATCAATCTGCTGTATATAATAACAAAAACAAAATAATAAGAAGAAATATAGTGTGCTTAGCTGCTAATCAAAATATTGACTGTTTGAGTCTGAAAGAGGTGAGGTTGGAGTCCACTCAGAGGCAAATCAGATAACAAGCCAGTCGATCTGCTTCTGAACAATTAGCTGCTGAAAACTCTACGGAGTGCAGCCCTGCTCTGACACACATTTGGTTGACATGAGTTGAAATCAACTCTGGTATCTAACAGTAGGTGGTGTTAGAAAAAGAAAATGGAGCACTAGCAAAAATTTCTTCCTTGAAAAGAATGTCTATTATTTATTGTTGTTAGGTGCCATCACGTTGGTTCTGACTCATAGTGATGCTATGTACAACAGAATGAAACACTACCTCCTTACCACTGATGTTACTTTTGATCCCATTGCTGTAGCCACTGTGTCAATCTATTTCACTGAAGGCCATTCTCTTTTTCTTGAAATCTTTTACTTTACCAAGCATAATGTCCTTCTCCAGGGGATTGTCTCTTCTTATAATATAGCCCAAGTTCATAAGGCAAAGGCTCACCATCCTCACTTCAAAGAAGCAATATGGCTGTATTTCTTCTGAAGAGATTTGTTTGTTCTTCTGCCAGTCCATGGTATTCAATATTCTTCACCAACACCATAATTCAAATATATCAATTCTTGTTCACCTTTCTTATTCATTGTTTAGATTTCACATGGATATTAGATGATTGAGACAACCCTCAAAGTGACATCTATATATCATATGTATGTACATATATGTATGTATATGTGCATGTGTGTGAGTGTGTGTGTGTGTGTGTGTGTGTGTGTGTATGTTATTGGTAGGTTCCATTGAGTTGGCTCCAACTCGCAAGGACCCTATGTAGAAAAGAAGGAAACAGTACCGGATCCTGTGCCAGCCTCAAAATCCTTGCTATAGCTGAGCCCATAGTTGCAACCATTGTGTCAATCCATTTTATTGAGGGTCTTCTCTTTTTTTTCTGACCTTCCACTTTACCAAGCATGATATCCTTCTCAAGGGAATGGTCCCTCTGACAACAACACCAAAATGTTGTTGTTATGTGCCATCAAGTTGGACCCCAGTCATAATGACCGCTCCTTGGGTTTCCGTGGCAGTATCACTACGGAAGTAGATTGCCCCAACATCCTTCCAAAGAGTGGCTGGTAGGTTTGAACTGCCAGCCTTCTGGTTAGCAGTCAAGTGCCTTAGACACTACCCTACCAGAGCTCCAAAATAGGTAAGATGAAATCTGGCCATTCTAGTTTCCAAAGAGCATTCTAGCTGCACTTCTTCCAGGACAGATTTGTTAGTTCTTCTGGGTACTTTCATTATTCTTTGCCAATGCCACAACTCAAAAGCATCAATTTTTCTTCAGTCCTTTCACATGCATATGAGGGGATTGAAAATACCATGGTTTGGGTGATGTGCACCTTAGTCTTCAAAGAGACAGTTTTGCTTTTCAGCACTGTGAAAAGGTCTTTTGCCGCAGACTTGCCCAGTGCAATACAACATCTGATTTCTTGAGTGTTGCTTCTGTTGGTGTTGATTGTGGAACCATGTAATACGAAATCTTTGACAACTTCAATCTTTACTTGCATGTGATATCACGTCCTATAATGTCTTGTACCTTAAAACCTGGCAACAAAGTAGTGTAGCCTAAATATTACAATGAATCATGGCAAAGTTTAGAAGGAAGATTGTTTTAAAGGTTAATAGAACAAAGAAGAGGAAGCAAATGACAAGTAGACTGACCCAAACTTTCCATACTAAAAAGAAAGATCTGTTTCTTAAGAAAGTGTAAACCAAGAAGTGAGTGAGAAGACAAGCAATTCAACGGGGAAAAAATAAATTATACTTTCATCTTCATTAGTTGTTTAAGTAAATGTGAATTCTAATGTTTTGCATATATTCATTTCTTCATATACTTATTAAAGCAGCAGGGACTGTTGCAGAAATTTCAAATATGATATTATATTAACATAACAATGCATTTAAAAGGAAAACATTGGTTAAAAATAATCAACTCTTATTTTTAATGATTTTGAGCAATATTTCTACCTTTTTTGTCTGGAATAAAGTCTATTATAATCAATGTTTTAAAATGATCAATGACTTTGTGATGAAAGACTTTCTACAAGGAATAGAGAAAATTTAGCAAATTTTATTAATGTTGTTTCAAATTCTGGCAGTGAGAGATGAAAGTAAAATTATTTGACTATTTTGTTCAACTAAATTTAACTATTTTCCAACTAAACTGCTAAATCAGTTAGTAAGCTAACTCCACAATCAAAAAAAAAAAAAAAATCCTCCAGAAAAGGCATTCAAAAACCTTCACTTACCTTCAAAAGCATCAAAATGATCATTTTCTTAAATGTTGAATCTCTCAAGGGAGGAAAAAACTTGAAAATAATTGTTGTTGTTGTTATTTGCCATTGAGTCAAACCCGACTCATAGCGACTCCTCCTTGGGTTTCCAAGGCAGTATCACTACGGAAGTAGGATTGCCCAACCTTCCTTCCGAGGAGTGGCTGGTGGGTTTGAACCACCAGCTGTCTGGAGCAGGCAAGTGTCTTAGCCACTATGCTACCAGAGCTCCTTTGAAAATAATAGATACCTGCAAATAAAAATGAAGCAGAATAAAAGAAAGAAGTTACGTAAATATCAAATTCCAGAGGGAATTCGATGTTCTTTAGTGTTCTTTGTCAAAAGTTAATCTTGATGAATTATAAATAAAGGTTTGAAAAATAAAATCAATATGCTGCATGTCCACAGAGCGATGTAAAAACAGTGTGAGTGAGACAACAAAATGTTTCTTTTTTCAACTTCTTTCTATGAGAAAATTGGGGATTGGCAATAAAATGTTTCACAGTAAATTTTCCTTTTCAATAAAAAATTAGATTATCTTGTAGATGTGGCTGAAGATATTTTATGTTCTTTAAGGAGTGTACTTATAATCTGGAAATTTTGAAAATAATGCCATGGGCTTTTAGAATGAAAGAATTCATGATTAAGTGTAGTTGCTTATTTCTTCTAGAGTTCTGTTAAGTAATTACCATTTACAAGTGTTTTGTCTATTATGTTTTGACTGAGAATATTTTAGATAAATATACACAAACACATATTTCTTCTTAAAAATGATGCATATGAGCAATCTAGTCTACAAAATTACAGACAATTAAAGCTTACTACAAATTTATACTGATATTCTCTATAGTTAAACATGTTTTTATAATTTATTTTATAGTGTCTGGCTATAACAGGTGCTAGAGAGCATGTAGTTCATCCTTCTAAAAGCATTCTATTTCAACTAGCAGATGTATAACATTTGGTAGAAATTAATAAAAAAAATACATCATAAAGGGATGAATATTATCCAAATTTAGCACAACTTGTTGAAGACTGTTGATGAGAGAAATAGCTTTGTAGATATTTTCTGGTAGTGAAAAAAAAAAAATTAACTGAAAAAAAAATAAATGAAAATTATATATTGTATTTCTACAGTTTGCCCTAAAAATCATGTATTTAGAACACTGAGAAACCTAAAAGTATAATTTTTTGAGCCCCATACTTAATATATTTTTATATTTTATAGTATATCATCAAGATGCCAATTATCTCCTTTACTTTTTATTTTGGATATTTCTAAGATTAGACATAGCTTCAGTGTTTTGGTGTTTTTATTCATTTGTTTGCTTGTTTTTGAGTGCATGACCCTTGAATCTTTATTTGTGAAAAATTTTTTAGTTCTTATTGTCATGAATATTTTTCCAGAAGGGATTTTCCTCTCTCCCTGTTAGAGGGGTTGTCCATTTTCCTTTTGGGAATGCTTTAAAATGCATTTTCCACACAAGGTTCTTCATGCTAAGTTGTTATTGTGGTTGTTATTTACCACTGAGAGCTCCTCATGATCCTGTATATAACAGACCTAAATGCTGCCAGGTCCTGCACCGTCTTCATAATCATTGGTATATTTGAGTTCATTGTTGCAGACATTGTGTCAATCCATCTCACTGAGGGTTTCCCTCACCTTCACTTGCCTTCCGTTTCACCAAACTTTGTGTCTTTCTCCAGAAATTGGTCCCTGCGGATGATGTGTCTGAAAAAAACAAGCTAAAGTCTCAGACAATTTTTTGTAATTCATATGGTCTTCATGGGTTAATTTTTTCTCAGGTGGATTACGAGGCCTTTCTTCCTAGTTTGTCTTAGTCTGGAGGCTCAGCTGAAACTTAGCCACCCTGGTGACCCTATTGGCATTTGAAATATTTATGGCATAATTTCCATCATGAAGAAACATGGAAAGTACCGCAGTGCAGCAAACTGACAGGCTAAGAAGGTGATATTAATTTCAGTCTCCATTAAGGGCATGTGATTAGGGACTCTTTCAGATATTTTTTCATTTTATTTCTCCCTTCTGGCTAAAGCTGGGACAGGCATGGAACCTCATCACCACCCTCCATCTACATGGCTTTTTTTTTTTTTTTCCTAATTCCCTTACTAAGCTTACCTAGGCCAATGGTGTAAGTTGGCCTTAGTGCTTACTGACCACTCTGAATTTCCAAAATAGCATAGTATGTTTCCTCTAAGAATGTCCCTAATTTCTTGAAAACTGAGTTTTTTTTTTTTTTTTAAATTAATTTTCTTCCCTTACCTAACACTCTCATTCTCCAAGATACTTAGATATTCTTAACTGGAGATTATCTTGTGTTTTATCATTAAAAAACACATCTAAAACAGCTTCCTTCCTATCTTTGTTTGACCTGAGAAGAAAACATACCTAATAGAAAAGAGGAAGAATATGCTAATAACACTTGGTAAACTGAAAAGTGCCCTTACTATAATTCACTGAAGGTAGATTGAGGAGGAAATGATTTGTCTCTGGATTCCAGTGTAGGGATCTTAAATTCTAGATAATTCAATAGGTAACCATATCTGAAAACTAGGCTTTGAGTTAGAAGATTCTACTGGAGTACAAGGATAATCAAGAAATGTATAGAGATCTAAGCACACCAACCCACTTTTTAGGTATAGATCAACCTTTACCAAAATTGAGTTAAGTAGAGCCAAAAAAAAAAAAAAAAAAAAAAAATCAGAATTATAGATGGTTAGTGAAACAATAAAAACCCTTAATAAGATGGGTTAACCTTATACCAACAATGTTAAACTCAAATATATTAACAGTAATGAAGTAA
>NW_006922471.1:285251-286243 GCF_000298275.1 Orycteropus afer afer
GTGAAACAATAAAAACCCTTAATAAGATGGGTTAACCTTATACCAACAATGTTAAACTCAAATATATATTAACAGTAATGAAGTAATGAAGTAATGTAGATGGCACCATGTTTTGTTCTGTAAGTAATAACCATAACAGGATGAAGGAAGAAGGAAGAAGAATGCTTGTATAATACTATAGAACAATGAAATATGCACATTATCCAGATAGAACAAAGGAATGGATTATCTTGGATAATCATCTGTTGTGGGATAGTGACAACAATTTCAGAAAGTTGAATGCAAAGTAAAATATCCAAAGGAATATTCACATTAGCCACACAAATTTATAATTTAGGTACACACATAACCAAAAGTGTTTATGTTGTATTGGTACAAGCTATGAGAGTATGTAACCAAAACAAGTTCACTGCCATTGAACTGATTCCGACTCATAATGACTCCCATTGGGTTTCCAAGGCTGTACATCTTTACAGTAGCAGACGGCTTCCAAGCACTGGCTGGTGGTTTTGGACCACTGACATTTTGGTTAGCAATCAAATGCCTTAATCATTCTCCCACCAGAACAGAATGTAAGTAAGTATATAGTGGTAAGTAAATATTTAATTGTACGTATTTCTGAATAGGAACATTCAAAATTCAACACAAAATACTATTCATCTCTCTTACTCTTTTCATCTAAAAAAGATTTAACAATGGAAAAATAAAATAGAAAAATGTTTTTAACTGGGAAAATGTTGTTAAATCCATATAGAGGAACAAATAGAGGAAAATAACCAAAACAGTTTTTTAAAATTAAAAAAAAAACATAAATTTTCAGATATCAAATGATATCATAAAGCCATAATGACCAAACTTTTATTATACAAATAAAACTTATCAGTGAGTTAGTGTCTTAGGCTAGGTTCTCTAGAGGAGCAAAACTAGTAAAATTATATATATATGTATGTATATATATATATATATATATATATAAAATTTTATATATATAT